>NC_057744.1:13960345-13996042 GCF_004010195.1 Chiloscyllium plagiosum | reverse complement strand
AAGTCCCTCCTCCCTACCTTTTATCTTAGCCTGCTTGGCACACCCTCCTCATTCCTGAAGAAGGGCTTCTGCCTGAAACGTCGATTCTCCTGCTCCTTGGATGCTGCCTGACCTTCTGCGCTTTTCCAGCAACACATTTTTCAGCACTGATCTCCAGCATCTGCAGTCCTCACTTTCTGCTAGAAATGATCAGTAGCCTACAAAGGGTCTTTGATATGTTAAGTGACTGGGCAGACATCTCACAAATAGAGTTAATGTGGGAAGATGTGAAGTTGTCCATTTTGGCGGAAAGAATGAAAAAGAAACATATTATCTAAATGGTGAGTGTTTGCAGAACTTTGAGTTGCAGAGAAGTCTCAGTGTTTTAGTGCATTTTTAAAATTCATCCACCGGAAGAGAGCATCGCTGGCGAGACTAGCATTTATTGCCCACCCCTAATTGCCCAGACTGCAGATCTGAGTCAACCACATTGCTGTGGGACTGGAGTCACATAAAGGGCAGGCAAGGTAAGGATGGCAGTTTCCTTCCCGAGAACCAAATGAGTTTTTCCTGATAATCGACAGAGGTTTCATGGCCAACATTGGCCTCTTAATTCCAGAGGATGGTTCATTGGACTCGAAACATTAACTCTATTTCTTCACACATGCTGCCAGACCTGCTGAGTTTCTCCTGCAAATTCTATTTCTTTGCTTCAGATCCCCAGCATTCACAGTTTTATGTTTTATATTATGAGCCTAATTCCTGGAATGAGCAGATTATCTTTTGAGGAAGGAAGATTAGGCTGGCTCTGTCTGTATCCTCAGGAGTTTTAAGGAAACTTAATTGATCCTGAGGGGACTTGTCTGGGGAGACATGGAAAGGATATTACCTGTTGTGGGAGAATCTAGAAGTAAGGGTCATAGTTTACAAATAAGAGGTCACCCATTAAAGTCAGAGATGAGGAATTTTAATTTTCTCTCAGAGATTGTGCATCTTTGGAATTCCCTTCCTCAAAAGGGAGTGGGTGCAGAATCTTTAATTTTTTAAATGCAGAGGTGGATGGATTCTTGATTACCTAGGGGATGACAGGTTGTTGGCAGTATATAGGAATATAGTGTTGAATTTAAAATCAGTTCAGCAATGATCTAATTGAATAGCGCAGCAGACACAAAGTGCCGAGTGGCTGATGCTTGTTCCTTATTTGCCAGTTTGTACACAGGAGGCTAAGGACAGAAAAATCTGAGAAAAAGCAAAGTGGAGAATTAAAATAACGAATGACTAGAGGACAGATATTTTAATCAGTCTTGTTCAGCATATTATAACATACCTTCAGGGCAGGTGGGAGTTGAACCTGGACCTTTTGGCACAGAGGGGCACTACCATCAAGTCACAATGCTTATTAAAACATTCTACATTGTGGTCATCCAGTGTGTGTTTAATCTCCCCAGTGGCAATACTACTCGCCTTTCTTTCTAATAAAGGGCTATGGCCAGCAATGCCACATCTATATAGGCTAGACATGCCACAGTTAGCACGGATGATAAATTGTTTTACTTTCACTTCAATGCAAACTGTATCGTTTAATTTGAGTGTGAAGTCACACTTGGGGACTAGCTGGATAGTCACTGTGAGGAAATAGTCTCACATTGTTTGGCTTTCTCAGTGAATTGCAGTGTGCTGCAAAGCCAAATTTAGAGTGTGCCCAGTCAGTTCAGTGGGCCACCTGGTCTAATTTTTTAATGTTAGCAAACAGTCAGTGTGATAAATCAGCTTTGCCTAACATTGATTTCTGACCAGCGTTTTGCTGCTAATGATCAGAGCTCTGGACTTAAGTGAAAATTGACTTGTGTAGAACCCTCTGATCCTTGAATAGAGAATGAGAAAGCAGCCGACAGTGTATGGATTCAATCTACAAAAAGTATCTGAACTGAGATTATGTAGTTAATCAAGGACAATGGTATGGGTTCGTTCAAAGCAAGTCACACTTCATGAAGATCTTTGGAAGAAGTGACTGATTTCAGTCAAGCTGTGAAGTTTTACAAAAGGCATTTGATAAGATGCATTAGGGGCGCAAAATGATCCCACAATCAATGGATCAGATCGAAACTCTCCAATCCCTCCACAGGTGAGATGATGGTGTAGTCCATGATGGTCACTAGATTAGTAATTTATAGGACTCATCTAATTAATAACCTGGTGAAAAAGATTGAATATAATACAAAATGTGGAATTGTAAGGTAATGGTGACCATGCAATTCTCATCAGTTATCATAAAAGTCTCTTAGGTTCACTGTTGTCCTCTAAGAGAAGGAAATGTGCCATCCTTACCTAGTCTCATCTACATGTGTCACTTGACCCACAGCAATATGATTGCCTGTTAACTGACCTTTGAAAGGACCCAACAAGCGATTCAGTTCAAGGGAATTGGGATTGGGCAATAAATGCCGGCCTTGCCAGTGACAGCCATATCCCATGAAAGAAAGAAATAAGGGATTTTGTATCCCATGCAAGGACTGCACAAAACACTACAAAGGACAAACAGGAAGACAGCTAACGATCCGCATCCCGGAAGTGGCAGATTCAAACCACTACAAATGCCGGAGGAAAGATCACAGAAGCGCTTCACATTAGGCTCCCAAGCACTGAGGATGTCACCTAGACAGGGAACAAAATGTCTGCAACACAAATTCCCAGCTCGGCGAACAGAACTACAACAACATCCAGTTATGTATACTGATGGATAACTAAGCTCACTGGAGAAGCATGCTCCACAAACATTCCCATGTGAAATGATGAGGCAGCCCAGCACATAAGTGCAAAAGACATAGCTAAAGCTTTTGTAATAATCTTTAGCCAGAAGTGACAAACAAATGATCTATCAGGCCTCGTCTGGAGGTGAACAGTGTGACAGATGCCTATCTTCAGCCAATTCAATTCACTTCACATGATATCAAGAAACATCTGAAGTCAATAGATTCTGCAAAGGATATGGCGATAAGGAATTTTTAAAAATTCAATCATGGGACATTACACTGCTGGCTGGAAAGAACTTACTGCCTGTCCCTAATTGCCCTTGAGAAGGTGGCAGTGATTTGCCTTCTCAAACCACTGTATTCCATGTAATGTAGGTAGACCACAATGCATTCCAGGATTTTGACCCGGTGACAGTGAAAGAAAGGTAGTCTGTTTCCAATTCAGGATGGTGAATAGCTTGGAGGAGAACTTGCAATTGGTGATGTTCCCATTTATCTACTGCCCTTGCACTTCTAGAAGGAAGTGGTTGTCAGTTTGGAAGGTTCTATCTGAGGATATTTGGTGAATTTCTGCAGTGCATCTTGTAGATAGTACATACTGCTTCTACTGAACATTGGTAGTGGAGGGAGTGCAAGCTTGTGGACATGGTGCCAAGTGGGCGGCTTGTCCTAGATGGTGTCAAGCTTCTTGAGTTTTGTTGGAACTGCACTCATCCAGGCAAGTCGCGAGTATTCTCTTACACTTGTGCCTTGTAGATGTGGACAAGCTTTGGGTAGTCAAGAGGCGGATTACTTACTGTAATATTCCTAGTTTCTGACATACCTTTTAGCCACTATGTTTATGTGACAAGTCCAGTTGAGGTTCTTGTCAATGGTGACCCCAAGGATGCTAATAGTGGGGAACTCAGTGATGATAGCACTATTAAATATCAAGGGCTGATGATTAGGTTGTATTTTATTGGAAATGGTCATTGCCTGGCATTTGTGTGGTGTAAATATTGCTTGCTACTTGTTAGGCCAAGCCTGGATATTGTCCAGATCTTGTTGCATTTGAAATGGACTGCTTTAGTGTCTGAGATGTCACGAATGACGCTGAACATTGTGCACTCATCAGCGAACATCCCCACCTCTGACCTTATGATGGCGGGAAGGTCATTGATGAAGCAGCTGAAAATGGTTGGGCCAAGAAGACTACCCTGAGGAACTCATGCAGAGATGTCCTGGAGCTGAGATGACTGACCTCTCACAGTCACAACCATCTTTCTTTGTGCCAGGTATAACTCCAACCAGTGCAGTGCTTGCCCTCTGATACCCTTTGAATTGCAAGGACTCCTTGATGTCACACTTGGCCTATCATTTTTACCTGACCTCTGGAATTTAGCCCTTTTTTCCATGTTGTCCATTACAGAACCAAGGCTGTAATGAGATCAGGAGCTGAATGGCTCTGATGGAACCCAAACTGGGTGTCTCTAAACAGGTTATTTCTGAGTGGGTGTTTCTTGCTAGCAATGTCGATAATACCTTCCATCACTTTGTTTACAATTGAGAGTGGATTGGTGGGGCAGTAACTGGCTGGTCTGGATATGTCCTTTTTGATTACAGGACATACCTGAGCAATTTTTCATGTTGTCAGTGAGATGCCAGTGTTGTATTTGTACTGGAAAAGCTTGGCTAGGGTAGCAGCAAATGCTGGAGCACAAATCTTCAGTAGTATTGCTGGATTTTTGCCAGAACCCATAGCCTTTGCAGTATCCAGTGCCTCCAACCATTTCTTGATATCATGTGGAGTGAATTGAATTGGTTGAAGATTGTTATTTTTAATGCTGGGAACTACTGGAGGAGGCTGAGACAGATCATCCAGTTGGCAGTTCTGGCAAATTCTGGCCAAAGTACTCAAGATTTACACTTTTGAACTAGCCACGTCATCTGTTCCAATGCATTTACAACCATGGCATCGATCGGAATTACTGAAAATTGCCCAGGAATGTCCTGTCTACAATAAGTGTGAAAAGTCCAACCAGGCTACTTACTGCTTCATCAGTCCACTGTAGATTCATCAGTAATATGGTAGCAGGTACTGTATTGAGTGGCACTAAATCAACAATAACTCATTTATCAGTGCTCAGTTTGGCTTCCAGCAGGTTGACTCAGCTCCAAACCTCATAACCTTGGTCCAAATATGGAAGTGAAACAATTCAAAAGGACTAAATGAGTGTCTTGCCCTTCACATGAAGCCCAAATTTATCCATGTATGATATCAAGCAGCCAAAGCAAAACTTCAATCAATGGGAATCAAGGGGAATACTATCCACCTGTTGAAATCATACCTTGCACAAAGGAAGCGGGTTGTGATTGTTGGGGATCATTACCTCAGCCATAAGATATGCCTGCAGGAGTTCCTCAGGTTACTGTCTGAAGCTAAACAATCTTCGGCTGTTTCATCAATGATCACGCCTCTGTTATAAGGTCAAGGTAATATTCGCGGTTGATTAGATTATTTTCAACACCATACAGGACTCCTGAGACATTGAAGCAGCCCATGTCAATATGCAGTAGAAGTCTGGACAATATTCAGACTGAGCTAATGAGTGGCAAGTAACATTCACGCTATTCAAATAAGAAGTATTAATGTCTTCAAATAAGAAAGTATCATTGACATTTAATAGCTTTACCATCATTGCTTCTCTCACTATGAACATCCTGGGAGTTACCACTGACCAGAACTTGAACTCAAACAGACATATAAATACTGTGGCTGTAACAACAGTTTAGTGAATTTTAATTCTCAGATGAGTTATTCACCTCCTGAGTCCCCAAATCCCACCTACCATCTGTAAGGTACAAGTCAGCAGTGCAATAGAATAGTCTCCACTTGCCTGGATGAGTGCAGCTCCAGTAACACTCAATAAGATTGACACAATCAAGGATAAAACAGTCTACATGATTTGCACCTCAGCCAAGACTTTGAACACTCACACTCTCCAACATTATGTACAGCAAAACCAATGTCTACAGTTGACAAGATGCACTGTAGCAACTCACCGAGACTCTTTTTAACAATACCTTCCAAAGCTGCAACATCATCTACTTAGGACAAGGGCAGCACAAACATGGGGAGTTCTCCTGCATGCCATCCCTACTTGGAATTACAGAGGAATGTTGATTATCCGAATTTTGGATTGTCCGAACAAGATTGCAAGGTCCTGATGCTTGGCTAAACTGTATTATCTGGCATCTGATTATCTGAACATTCAATTATCCAAACAAAATACTCCCCATCAGTGTCATCTGGATAATCAAGGTTCTTCAGCATATCACTGGTTCTTCACTATTGCGGATTCAAATTCTGAGAACTTTCTCCCTAACAGTACGGTGAGTGCACTATATATCCACAGGATCAACACTTACATGCATAAAGTCTTCATGTCACGTGATTCCCAAAATCCAGGGGCACAAAAGGTAGTTTAACAGCAGATCCTTTCTCAAGGCAACTTGCTCCATATCAAGAGTTGGTAAATGTTCAAAACCATTTCTACTGGGCAGGACATGTCGTTTGTATGCCCGACACCAGACTCCTGCAGCAATTGCTCCATCTGGAACTCGTTTGCGGCAATAGACTCTCTGAAATGCAATAGGGATTTCCTCAACTTGCCCCTGAATAGGTCAACTGTTCCCGTTGAGTCATGGGAGTTCTGTCTTGTAAGCAAACAAAATAAACACGATTTATCTGAGAATCCAGCAAACACATTGAGGAACAATATGGGGAACAAAAATAAGTGAAGTCAAAATATCAGAGAGACTGCATACACTTCCAAATACCTCATCTGTCCAACCCTTCAGGCATTGCCTGCTTTGTATTTGGCAAAGCCTGCAGATTGCACATTGAACTTATCAGCTGTTTTAAAACCCATCGAAACTGTGTAGAAGTAAATCATCCTCCTGAGGATTTATTTCAGAAGGTTGAGGTGTCAGGACCGATTTCTGTTCCAGGCTCCTCTTGGATTTGTTGTTAATCTAAAAATAGGTGAGGGCCTGTGGAAATGTCATAAAGCTTGCCAGCTTCCTTGAACAATACTAGTGAACCCTGAAGCATCATTTCTCGCTGAGCTCCTGTTTGTGTTCAGAAATGGCCTTAAATAAATCTGAACTCCCAAGATTAACAAATTTTATACAAAGCACATGGAGCACTAGGTTTCTTTAGGGTCATCTGTCCCATTCTTGGGAACCAGAATTATGCACAGGTGGCTTCAAGAAGATATAGGGGACTGAAGGAACGGGAGCATTGGGATAATGTCGAGAGATAATTGGATAATTATTTCAAGCCGCAGAGATTAAAATGTTATGGGAGAAAGTCAGTTTGATTGTTACATCAAAGCGCAAGTGTTCACTTTAGGACTAACCTCCTTCACCCCCAGAACAAGTGGGTGAAGGTTGAGGAGGGTTTAAGGATTTAATCATGGGTAATAGATCTTTGAAATATTACTCTTCCCTTTTTAACAACTGATATTGAGCCAGAACTCAGATTTGAAGGCACTTACTTCACATTTGGTAAATCATAATGCAAGTGAGAGTCTCCTTTCAAGTTGAATGTTGTTTTACGAGGATAGGGGCATTGTAAAAAGGAAAGGGAAGCAGGTGCTATTGACTCCATAAGTTGGGGGTCTTTTTCAGCACAATATATGTGACATGATGACCACCATTCCTCTACCCAGGATTTCCAATCCTAAACTCCACCCACCCCTCCTTCCACCAGCTCTACGGATTTGCTGACTTCCTTCTCTCCTTCCCATTTTCAATCTGTCCTCTCTTTTCTGACTCCCACCCTCTTCTGCTCCCAAATAAGCCTCTCTTTGTCTCTGGAGCCAACCAAACCAATTGCCTCACACTCTCCCAAAACCCTCACAATTACTGGGCACCATAACAGACTGTGACCTAATGGTGTCTCCTCTTCACTTACTTGACTGATGGGTAGAAGATGGAGCTACAAAGTCCACATGAGATCCTGCTTTTGCCAAGACTTCCATATATTTGGCATTGACAAATTCTTTGGATATATCTAGCTCTCTAACACTCTTCTTGTCTATTTCTAAATATTGGTACCAAAGAGTTGAATGCTTTGTCAGAAAAGAAGGATCTGCATTTAAATAGTGACTTTTGTTATTACCGGACATCCCAAAGCACTGAGTCTCTGATTAAATACATTCAAAGTACTGACATTGCTGTAATGGAGGAAGTGCAACAGGCAATTTGCACAACGCAAGATCCCACATTTGCTAACTTTGAAATTACCGGATAATTAGTTTCTTATGATATTGATTGAGAAAGAAACTTCACTGGGAACCAGAGGTAACTCCCTACTTTTCTTAAAAATAGTGTCATGGGTTCTTTTATACCCACCTGAGAATGCAGATAGAGCTTTGTTTTAATGTATCATATCTTAAAAAAGAATCACTGACAGAACAACAGTCTCTCAGTACCACACTGGATTATCATCTTACATTTTTGTCTCAGGAGTGCGCCTTGAACCATTGCTTTCTGATGTGCAGACAAGAACACTATCATTGAACCACAGCTGACAGCTGGTATCTGTGAGTTGATGGTGTAAATGTCCAAAATTTCCTGTAATGTCAATTTGTGTGATCCAATTAGCAAGATGGCCACAGTTATTTATCTACATTTTGAATTGATTCACTCTAACCTTGCTCATCAAGTGTGAGAGCATTCCAGAAAGAAGGAGATTTGATTTCATTTGCTGACAAACTGAAACTTGCTTTGATTTCCTTGGTCAGTTCATGCAAATGTCTGACTTTTTTTGATTTTATTCCCTCTAATCTACACTTCAAGCATCTTTGTTTCCTCACATTTATCTGAGTAATGGATGTAGTTTATTTGGGCAAATCAAACAGCTGCTGTTGTATGGTAACAAACTGATGCCTGTAATCCAAGTCATCCAGTATATTTGTCAGGATGTTTTAACATTAATGTCTTTTCTGTACAAGCAGAATAGCTCTACCCAACAAAATGCTGTTTCAAAAGCTCTCAATCTTAAAAAAACAGCATTCATCTCCATGTTGTTTTATGCTTTATAGTCAGAGAAGATTAGCATGCCTTATAGGGGCACAGAAGGAATCGTGATTGTTTTAAATCAAAGTCTGAAATGCAGATTGGCCAGATTAAGATCAGGATTTAAAGGACTATTTTAAGAGGTCAAATTGTATAACTAAGGTCACGTGCTATTGACTTTTGAAAGTTAAGACATTACCTGGTCAAGGTGTTTAAGATAATTTAGGAATTGAATAAATAGAAACAAGCAACAATTTTCTCCATTGGGGAAATACTGAGATGTAGTCACTCTGAGAATTTGAGTTAGGCAGGCCATTTGAGGATGAAATCATTCACAGAAAGTATGGCAAAAATCGAGAACTATTATTGGATATTTGAATTCAGTACTTCAGTTCTAGAAGCTATGGATGTTGGGACAATTGACATTTTCAAGACTGAGATGAATAGATATTTGTTGGATAAATGAATGAGCAAAGTATTCTGGACAAAATGATGAAATGGTGCTGAAGTCGAGGTCATCCATGGTCTCAATGAATATTGATATAGGCTCAAGGCGCTTGCAGTTCCTATAAAAGTGCCAATTCTGGCCAACCTAGAAAACTCTTGTTAAACTTGTCATATGTTCTTTATGACAGATCTATAGTTTATGAAGAATATCTACAGGACATAAAAATGTCATCCAATGTTTCTCTGCTTAATTAATCACAAATGCTAGATTAAAAGTATATATATATATATATATATATGTTGATGGGATATGGATATCGCTGGTTCATCCTGCATTTGTTGCTCATTCCCAATTGCCTTGGAGAAGATAATGTTAACTTACCTTTTTGAACAGGTGTAGTCATGTGGTGTAGGGGCTTCCAGTGCTGATAGGAAAGGTGCTCCAGGATGTTGACCCAGTGACTGTGATGATACAGCAAGATAGTTCCTTAAAGCAAAACGTGCTTGTGATTTTATTCCCATGCATCTGCTGTGCCTGTCCTTCAAGATGGTCATAGATTCGGAACGTATTGCTGATGTTGTCGCAATGTGTCTTGCAGATGGCACACACACACACAAATATACAGAGCTATTGCTGTGCATTAATGTTGGAGGGACTTAATGTTGAAGTATAGTGGTTGGGTACCAATCAAGTAGGCTGTTTTGTTATGGATGCTGTGCTGAGTATTGTTAGAGCATCAGACAGGTGGAGAGTATTCCATCACATTCATGACCTGTGCCATATAGTTGGTGGACACTCTTTGGGGAGTCAGGGGGTGAGTCCTGGCTTCTAGCTTGTTCTTATAGCCATAACAGTTGCATGTTTGGGCCAGTTCTCTTCTGGTCAATTGTAAACCCCAAGATTTTATAGTGGGAGTGTCAGTGATGGCAGGGTCAAGGAGATGTTAATTATTTCAAGGGGCGATGGTAAAATGCCTTGCTTTTGGAGATGGTCATTGACTGATACTTGTGTGGTGTGAATGGTATTTGCCATTTATCAACACAAGTCTAAATGTTGCAGAGGATCCCTACAGTGTAGAAGCAGGCCATTAGGCCTGTCTAGTCCACACCGACCCTCCACAAAGCATCCCAACCAGACCCGCCCCTACATCCTATCCCTATAACTGCACATTTCCCATGGCTAATCTACATAGCCTGTACACCCCCAGATACTATGGGTGATTTAATATAGAAAATCCACCTAACCTAATCTTTGCATTCTAGGAGGAAACTGGAGCACCCAGGAGGAAACCCACAGAGACATAGGGAGAACATGCAAACTCCACACAGACAGTCACCCAAGGGTGAACTCAAACCCAGGTCCCTGGTGCTGTGAGGCAGTAGTGCTAACCACTGAGCCACCAAGCCGCCCTGTTGTCCAGGCCTTACTCGGTACAGGCACTTACTGATTCAGTATGTGAGAAGCTGCAAGAAGAGTTGAACATTGCACTTCTGACATTTTCATAGAAGGAAGATCATTGATGAAGGCAGCTAACAATAGTTGAGTGTAAGATACCACCTGGAGGAACTCCCATAAGTGATCTGCAAGGATTGAGAATATTGATCTCCAACCACAACAATGACTTTGTTTGACCTAGGTATAACTCCAAATGGAAGAAAGTTTTCTCAATTCCTACTGTTTGTAATGTTGCTATTGCTCCTGGATGCCACACTTGATCAAATACTGCCTTGATATCATGCGCTACAAGGACGTTTGGATGAGGGACATGAAGGCGCTTGATATCGTTATGGAGTCCTGGGAAAGGCTTGCAGCTGACTGCATGAGATGGAAAATCACCCTGAACCAATACCTCATAACAGGGGAAAAGAAGCTGATGAGCGCTGCAGCAGACAAGCAGGCATGCAGGATGGAGTGCAACAGTTCTAGCAGATCAACAGCCACATACGGATGTGATTTCTGTGACTGAGACTATCACTCCAGCATTGGTCTCTTCAGTCACAAGCGATGTTGCTTCAGGGAAGCAGAAACCAGAACAATGAGGATGCAACCCATGGAGAGCCATGACCGAAAGGGGCCTCACTCATCAAGGGCAGTCATTCTCCTTCAAGAGCACAAGTCTTTTGTGCTATTACCAGAAATGTTGTCATGCCATATAACCTTTGCAGAACTCAGATCTGTTCAACTTTTAGTGGATCACTTCAGTCTATCTATCACTTGCTGCTTATGCTGTTTGGTATCCAATTAGTCCTATGTGGTAGCATTACCAGGGTGGCACTTAATTGTTAGCAATGGTTGGTGTTGCTCTTGGCATGTCATCCTGTACTTTTTATTGAAACAAATTTGATCTCCTGGCTAGATGCTAACGGTGTGTTAGGGAATATATTGGGCCATTAGTTTTCAATGATGGTCTGTTGCTGCATTAGACTATAGTGCCTCATGGATGCCTAATTTTGATTGACTAGAGATATTCAAAATCTGCCTAAGTTAGCACAGTTTTAGTACAACACAAACTGATGGAGGGTAAATACAATGAGGAGATGAGACTTTGCTTCCTGCAATACACCTATAGCAGGTAGGTTGGTTATGATGATGTCATATAAGTTTTTTTCCTCTAATTGGATACCTTCCCATCTGCTGCAGATCAATCCTGCAACAATGTATTTTTTGACAGCTATTAATGCTGATACTGAGTCATTCTTGGTGATAGCCACTAAAATCCCTCACACAGAGCACATTCTGAGCCCTTGCCATCCTTACTTCTTGTTCGAAGTGGTATTCAACATGTGGGAGTACAATTCATCAACTGAGGCAAGGTGGTAGGTAGTAATCATCAAGGGGTTTCCTCAAATGTGTTTGACCTGATGTCATGAGACTTCATGTGGTCCAGATCGATATTGAGACTCCAAGCAACTCCTTCTTGATTGTATACCACTGTGCTGCCTCCTCTGCTGTGACTGTCCTGCTGGTGGGACAGAGCATGCACAGGAATGGTGAAGGTGATGCCTGGAATTACAGTTGTTCTCTCAGAATCATTTCTCATTGACAATGTTGGGCTGTTCTTGATTATTTTATGATACAGTTATCCCAGTTTTGGCAGATGCCCCTCGATGTCAGGAACAAGAACTTTGCAGGGTTCACAGGGCTGGGTTTGCCATTGTCATTTCTGGTACTAGATTGGCATTGGTGGATCATACATTTTCATTCCCTTCTTCAGAGCTTATAGCAGTTCAACACAATGGAGTGACTTGCTGGGCCATTTAAGCGTCAACTACATTGCTGTTGGTCTGGAGTAAAATATAGACTAGACCAAGTAAGCATGGTAGACTACTTTCCCTAAAGGCCATGAGTGAACTAGGTGAGTTTTTACACTAAGCAACCAATAATTTCTTGATTACCATGGAACTAATGTTTAGTTTCAGATTTAAGTTATTTACATTAAATTTCACCAGCTGTTGTGTTGGATTTTGAACAAATGAGAACTTGAACTTGAATTACAAAAGTGCATTGACATTGCCACTGTATCAATATCTGTCCAATTTAAGACACGTTCCCCCTCCCAATAGTTGGAAAGCTCCTGATTGACTCAGGAAGGTGAGCATCTTTGGTTGAGGTCAAGCTGTTACTATATGTGAAAAACTTGAAATTAGACTGGGTGTAATCATCCAATAATTCCATGAGAAATGAAGTAAGCATGAAACTGGATGAAGTCAGAAAGGTGGAATGTGTGACCAACTCAAAACATCATCCATTTATTACTTATGGATACCAATTTTTAATAGTACAGTCATAAGTCATCTTTAGTATTGCATGATTTCAGATCTGTCATGAAAATGCATGTGTGTTTTGATCTAGGAACCCTGGTGAAGGAGCAGTTTTAGTTGGGACATAGTTAATCTTCGTACATTATTATTTAGAAATTAACCAGCATCTATTGGACAATTTGATCACCAGAGACTGTCTTTGTATGTAACAAATTTGTATTTGCCATTCCCATTGTATAACTCACATAGAATGGTGAATGTTATTTGTAACGTCTCATTATAGCATCCATTTTTCCAAAAAAGGACATGGGTATTGTGTCAAAAATCTTTGCATGGAAAAGAAGCAGTCATTTTTATAATAGTTAAAATTGTTTTGATGTGTTAGAAGGTGAATTACTCCTGGTGCCCTATGGAGATGATGGTCATTTAGAGTGAATGAATTCACTGATTCTCTGACAGCAGCCAATGAACAAAGCAGGTCAGACATCACTGGCTCAAATTAAATGACGCCATCACCTGACTTTCAACTGTTACCATCTCATTTCACTGCCTTAAGTGGGATCTTATTGTATTATTACTGAAGGCTGGAGGGCATAAATAAAGTTGCAAAGAATAAAAGAGTGAGGTTCAGGCTCTTGTTGTGCAGTGGTAATATCCTACCTTTGAGAGAGAAAGCCCAGGTTCAACTCCCACCCGTTCTAGAGGTGTGTAATAATATCTCCAAACAGTTTGTTTAGAAAATAGGTTAAAAAAGGATGAAGTTAAAATTGAAATGAAGAACTGAGTGCTAGAGAGAAAGCCCAGGTTCAACTCCCACCCGTTCTAGAGGTGTGTAATAATATCTCCAAACAGTTTGTTTAGAAAATAGGTTAAAAAAAGGATGAAGTTAAAATTGAAATGAAGAACTGAGTGCTACAAAGTTTGGTTTTAATCGCCTAAAAATTCTAAGCAGAAGAGAAGACAGAAAGTAAGAAAGTATGAATCTAAACATTCCAAATCACTTTTTCTGGTGACACTCTCCTGTTTGTGAACAATATTTGTAGTTTTCTAGTTGTTTGTTCAAGTTGTGTCTGATTAAGGCTAACCAATAAACACAACTGTACCAAATAGGCTAAATTAACAATGTGAGATGATCTCTGGTTTCTTTGAGTATAGAACATCCCCAAGTCCCTATTAGATTGGTTACATCTCATCTCTTCAGCATTTGGTTGAGTGTTTGTTCCTATGAATCTGACAGGGCTCTTACCTGAACACATGTACCTTCTATGTAACATGGTGGATAGACCAAATGGGTCCATTGGCAGGAATATTGACATTCACCTTAAAAAGAGATAACATTTCTCTAAATGTGCCTTGCAGCTCAGAAAAATAAACCATGAAGTTTATATTCTGCCTGTTAAGGGACTGCCATCATCCATTAATTCTGTTTTCCTGTTGCAAAGCAAAAAAGCAAAAGAAGTTTGAATACTCTAATGATCAGATGAGGTATAAACAATGCACTGTTTGGCCTTCAGTTTATAATGGAATCCCCAGCTTGTAGTACCATTCCTTTATCTGGAGGGAGATGTTGTACCATTTTTCAATTTGTAGCATAATGTGGTTTAATGTCGACGTGATGTAAACTATCACCAGAGGCTGGGTGCAGTCTTCATTGGTCTCAGCTACAGTCAGCGCCAATACTCACAGCCTGCCCAATAGCTTTGTTTTATTAGTTTGCTGCTGCAGTTCTAAGTGCTACTGAATAATGCAGTGCATAAGGGAATGCCTTCAGAGATTTTCAATCAATTCTGTAAACAGTCTTAACAAACAATCTTCTCTTTAGCTTAAATCAGTCCGTTAATTCAGGTACCAACTTAATTTTTATAACCTCAAAGGAAATGTTTAGCATTTGGGATGAAGGTCCAGCAAGGTGGGTAAAATCCATTTCAGTTCAACACATTATAAATAATTCCACACTCTCCCCCACCATCCGAGGCATGATTGACAGAGTACTGGAGAGTTGGCATGAATTAAGAATGTCCCGAGTTGCTTCTGACCAGCTGTAGACAAATGTTGAAGTGCAGAATCAAGCAAGGATCTTCTGCCTGTTTATAATTAAATCTCAGTCAATTTGTTGTTTGATGTGAATAGATATGGAAAATAACTCCCTGCTGTGTCCATTCTGACAACATGGGGAGGAGAACAAGATTATATTACTAGAAGGAAAAAAAAACTACATCAAAAAAATGGGCCTATGAAGAATAATTAAAACATTGTAATTTAACAACTTGCATTTATATGGAACATTTAACATTGAAAGCATTCCAAATTCCAATAGAGAGAAATTGATATAAAATGGATGGAAGAACAGACACATCATGACCTCAGAATTGGATGGATGGATTTTGAGCAAGTTTTCATTGAAGAAGTTGAAGAGATTTAGGGAGTTGGATTGAGGAAAGCAAAGGTTGTGTCACCATCAAAATGAAATAAGTGGGAAAGCCATAATTTAAAGCTGAATTAATACATTTGAACAGAGGGACTTGGATCTTAAAATGAGTGTGTTGAGGGACAAGAAGTCAGTCAAAATAGGATTGATGGACAAGATAGTCTAAATGTTGAACTTGGTATGGATGGCTACATTGTGAACAAGGTGGAGTTCATGGAAAGGGATGGAGGAATAAATTGAGAGTAAGAAGGACATCAAAGGAATGAAGTCCAGTGGTCACCAAGACATGGATAAGGATTTCAGTTGTGAAGGTTCTCAAAGTAAGGCAGGGTTGCAACTGAATTTTCATAGAGGTGGGCAAGCTGTGATGTTTAAAGATCAATTTCTAGGTCAAATAGAGCCCATGATTTTAGATGACCTGAATAGAAGATTTTAAGTGAAGGATTCTGATCATGTTTTATGCTGGTTAGAATATCTTGAGAGGCTGAAACACAGAATCCCATGGTCGTAGTCATTATGGCACAGAGAGAGAGTGTTTTGCACAATGGAGCCCATACTAGTGTGTTTTCTGAAGTGCAAGGTCAGATCAGAATCTGCTAGTCTAACCTTCATTTCAGTCATGCTAATAAGCTCACGGCTGCAAGAGGTGAGGACAACACCATGGCAGCTACAGTGACCACATGAAGCCAAAATTAACAGCAAAGGCTGTTCATCAGGAAAATTGAGAAAGTGCCTATTATGAGGGGAATTGCAGAGACTGGGTTCTGACTGGGACATATGGATACTACTCATTGCCATTCAGCTCCTTCTGTCTATTATAGACAATAGACAGTAGACATTAGGTGCAGGAGTAGGCCATTCTGCCCTTCGAACCAGCACCACCATCATTATAATCATGGCTGATCATCCTCAATCAGTATCCTGTTCCTGCCTTATCCCCATAACCCTTCATTTCACTATCCTTAAGAGTTCTATCCAATGTTCTATTATGTCATTGTTGTTCTGTGCTTTTTCTTCATTTCACTGATACAGCCACCCTTAAAAATACTACGAAATGTTAATGGATTCAATATTTATATTGAAGAATTTCCACATTTTCATTACAATTTGTGTAAAAATGTGCTGCTTGATCTAACTCTAATTTCAGATTATTCCTCCTTTTCCTGGCTTCTTTAATCAGAGAAAATAAGATAGAGAAAAAACTGAAATCCTTAATTATTTTAATTACCTCAATTTGATCCACCATTATCCTTTTAAGTGAAAAGTAATACAATCCAAATTTATGCCATCTGTCCTCATGCATTTATCATGGTAACATTGTGGTGAATCTGTGTTTCACTTCCTTCAAGATCAATAAATCTCTTCTGAAACGTGCTGTCCATTCTGAATGAAATCTGACCAATGCTCTGTACAACTATAGTATCACCTCCTCACTTCAGTATTCCAATTCCTTTGAGGAAAGATCCAACAAAATCATCTTCTGTTCACCAGCTTTTAGTGATTTGTTCATAGCTGAAGCTCAAATCCCTTTGCTTTTCCCAAGCTCTATGTCTCTCCCCATCACCAAAATGTTTCAACTTGATGTCTCTTGCTCTGTGTTCTTTGTTGAGACACATACAAAGTAATGTTGCCATGAGCTAGATGATGTAGGGCATGCCTCAGCATGCTAACACCAAATACTCCCTACAGCGTAATTTGGGATTACTTCACTATCAACTACAAGTTTGCAAAGTTTGCACAACTGAAGTCAAACTATTGCGAGTGACTTCGGTGCAGCATTTGTGAAAAAATATCTGAGACAATCCTGGCTATCAGCCTCAAGGGATGCACATTAAATGCCACATATTGTATCCAAAATATCTCACAGACATTTGCATCCACGCATTGTTACAAGGTCACAACTATTCTGCAAGACTGGTGGATTTTATGAACTTTACAGCAGCCTCCTGTCACATCTCAATGTACATCAGCTGAAAACTCTGCCCTTTCTCGCAAATTAATTGCTGTGCTCTGGGGTCTTAATGACCTATTTCATGAACCATACAGTGTCTTTATCCCAACTGTCTGTTTAAACATTGGGCTGAATCTTTAGAGGCACTGAGCAATGTGGGCATTAGTGAATCAGTTGGGAAAATAGGGTGAGATTGGCAGAAACGAAATGCTCAATGTCAAGAAAACAACTCCAATTCTCCAACCAAGTCTTGACCGGTGAAACAAGAATCTCGCTAATGAGTGGTAAGATCCCTATTGACAAGCATCAGCATGCCATTATTACCTAATTTCAGCACAATGATAGGTAATTTCCCAATCTCCCACTTACCGGAAAGAAACTAGACAGCAATAATTCCTGATATGACAGTCAGAGTCAGGAATATTTAATCTATAAGGAGAGGCTGAACAGTCTGGGGCTATTTTTCCTGGACCATCAGAGGTTGAGGGGTGACCTTACAGCAGTTTATAAAATCATGATGGGCATGGATAAAGTGAATAACCAAGGACTTTTCCCAGGGCAGGGGAGTCCAAAACTACAGGAGAGAGGTGAGAGGAGAAACATTTAAAAGGGACCTGAGGGGCAGTTATTTCACAGAGAGGGTAGTGCGTGTACGGAATGAGCTGCCAGAGGAGGTGGTACAATTACACATTTAAATGGCATCTGGGTTGATATATGAATAAAAAAGGTTTGGAGGGAGATGAACCAAATGTTGGCAAATGGGACAAATCAATTTAGGATATCTGGTCAGCATGGATGAGTTGGACTGAAGAGACTGTTTCCATGCTATTTGGCTCTATGACTCTAATTAGGTTTAAAAATCCCTATAGCCTTCGACTTGATGTGTTAATGTGATGGTGTACAAGTGTGGGCTATTGTGTGGTGTCAGACCCAGCCTGAAACCATTAGAATCCCTTTACTCTCTTACTCTCAGGGCTGGAAGCCAGGAAAATGAGTAAGATCAATGTCACAAAGAAAATAGGACAAAACCCAGTCAGCTAACTATAGAGGTGACTGTCAGTGTTCCTATAGGACCATAAGACCAGAAGACATAGGAGTGGAAGTAAGGCCATTCAGCCCATCGAGTCCACTCCGCCATTCAATCATGGCTGATGGGCATTTCAACATCACTTACCCGCACTCTCTCTGTATCCCTTAATTCCTTGCGAGATTAAGAATGTATCAATCTCTGCCTTGAAGACATTTAACGTCCCAGCTTCCACAGACCCACCACTCTCTGGCTGAAGAAATGTCTCCTCATTTCCGTTTTAAATTGACTCCTTCTAGTTCTAAGGCTGTACCCACAGGTCCTAGTATCCCCGCCTGACGGAATCAATTTCCCAGTGTCCACCCTTTCTAAGCCATGCATTATCTTGTAAGTTTCTATCTCAACCTTCTAAACTCTAATGAATACAATCCCAGGATCCTCAGTCGTTCATCGTATGTTAGACTTACCATTCCAGGGATCATCCATGTGAATCTCCAGTGCCGGTATGTCCTTTCTAAGGTGTGAGGCCCAAAACTAGACACAGTATTCTAAATGGGGCCTAACCAGACCTTTATAAAGTCTCAGTAGCACATCGTTGCTTTAACATTCCAACCTTCTTGAGATAAATGACAACATTACATTTGCTTTCTTAAGCACAGACTCAACTTGCAAGTCAACCTTTAGAGAATCCCTTTGTACTTTGGCGTTATGAATTTTCTCACCGTTTAGAAAATAGTCGATGCCTGTATTCTTTTTTCCAAAATGCAAGACCTCGCATTTGCTCACATTGAATTTCATCAGCCATTTTTTGGACCACTCTCCTAAAGTGTCCAAATCTTTCTGCAGCCTCCCCACCTCCTCAGAACCACCTGCCTGTTCACCTAACTTCATATCATCAGCAAACTTTGCCAGAATGCCCCCATCACTTCATTCAGATCATTAATATATAAAGTCAACATCTGTGGCCCCAACACTGAACCCTGTGGGACACCACTTGTCACTAGCTGCCACTCCGAAAAAGAACCTTTTATCCCAATTCTCTGCCTTCTGTCAGACAGCCAATCCTCAATCCATGCCAGCAGCTCACCTCGAACACCATGGGCCCTCACCTTACTCAATAGCCTCCTGTGAGGCACTTCATCAAAGGCCTTTTGGAAGTCTAGATAGATAACATCCATTGGGTTTCCCTGGTCTAGCCTACTTATTACCTCTTCAAAGAATTCTAACAAGTTTGTCAGGCATGACCCCCCCTTACTAAATCCATGCTGGCTTGTTCTAATCCATCCTGCACTTCCAAGAATTTAGAAATCTCATCCTTAACAATGGCTTCTAGAATTTTACCTACAACTGTGGTTAGGTTAATCAGCCCATAATTTTCCATCTTTTGTCTTGATCCTTTCTTGAACAAGGGGGTTACAACAGCGATTTTGCAATCATCTGGGACTTACCCTGACTCCAGTGATTTTTGAAAGATTACAACCAATGCCTCCGCTACTTTTTCAGCCACCTCCCTCAGAACACTAGGATGTGGCCCATCGGGGCCAGGAGATTTATCAATTTTTAGACCTTTTAGCTTTTCTAGCACATTCTCTTTTGTAATGGCTACCATACTCAACTCTGCCCCTTGATTCTCTTTAATTGTTGGGATATTACTCATGTCTTCCACTGTGAAGACTGACACAAAGTATTTATTAAGTTCTGCAGCTATTTCCTTATCTTCTATCACTAGCCTTCCTGCATCAATTTGGAGCGGCCCAATTTCTACTTTTGACTCTCGTTTGTTTCTTACGCATTGAAAGAAATTTTTACTATCATTTCTAATATTACTTGCTAGCTTACCTTCATATTTTATCCTCACCTTCCTTATTTCTCTCTTTGTTATCCTCTGTTTGTTTTTGTAGTCTTCCCAATCTTTTGATTTCCCAGTGCTCTTGGTCACTTTATAGGCTCTCTCTTTTTCTATGATACATTTCCTGACTTCCTTTGTCAGCCATGGCAGTCTAATCCCCCCGGGATAATCTTTCTTTTCTTTGGGATGAACCTCTGTACTGTGTCCTCAATTACACCCAGAAACTCCCGCCATTGTTGCTCTACTGTCTTCCCCATTAGGCTCTTCTTCCAGTCAACTTTTGTCAGTTCCTCTCTCATGCCCTTGTAATTACCCTTGTGGGCTCCATCACAAGCTGTTCCAAAAAGCCATCCTGTAAGCATTCCATGAATTCCCTTTCTTTGGATCCATTTGCATATTGAGGTCCCCCATGATCACCGTGACCTTGCCTTTCTGACACACCCTATCTATTTCCTGGTACATCTTGCCTCCCTGGTCCTGCCCACTGCTGGGAGGTCTGTATTCCCATTATTGTTGTTTTGCCTTTGTGCTTCCTCAACTCCATCCACACAGTCTCCACATGATCTGACCCTATGTCATTCAGTGCTATAGATTTAATTTAATTCTTAACTAACAAGGCAACCCCACCCCCTCTGTCCATCTCCCTGTCTTTTCGATAAGTTGTAAAGCCTTGGATGTTTAACTGCCAGTCCTAAACCCCCTGCAACCACATCTCTGTGATGCCTACATCATAATCATTCACGACGATTTGTGCTGTGAATTCATCTACTTTGTTACAAAGACGACAAGCATTCAGATAAAGCACCTTAATGCTAATTTTCTTATCCTCATGATTTCCGGTAATATGTCCTAAGTTATCCTTCCTTTTTGCTTCATTCCCAGCCTGCCTTGAACTTAAACCCTGCACACATGCTAACCTGCTGCTTATCTTCCGACTTGACTCCATAGACCCTATTGCTTTCCCTTTCTGTTCCCCCCGACTCACAAGTTTAAAATCCTAGTGACCACCCTATTTATCCTTTTCGCCAGAACACTGGTTCCAGATTGGTTCAGGTGGAGACTGTCCCATCAGTACAGGTCACCCCAGTTCCAAAACTGATGCTAATGTCTCATGAAATGGAATCCCTCTTTCTCACACCAATCTCTTAGCCACGTGTTTACTTCCCTAATTTTCTTATCCCTAGGCCAATTAGCACATGGCTCGGGCAGTAATCCAGAGATTATGACCCTAGAGCACCTGTCCTTCAATTTCCTTCGAAGTGCTGATACTCCCCAAACTAATCCTCCTTCCAAGCCTTGCCTATGTAGTTAGTGCCAACAATGACCACAACAACTGGATCTTCTCATTCCTGCTCCAATATCCTTTCAAGCCGGTCAGAGATGTCCTGCACCCAGGCACCGGGCAGGCACCACACCATGCGGGATTCCCAATCCGGCTCACAAAGGATACTATCTGTCCCCCTAATTATAGAAACCTCTATGACAACTACTTGTCTTTTTGCTCTCCCCTCTTGAATGGCCTTCTGCAACATTGTGCCATGGTCAGCTGGCTCATCCTGTCCACAGCCCTTTTTCTTCATCTATACAGGGAACAAAAAACTCATACTTATTGGACAAGGTCAAGGGTTGAGGCTCCTCCACTCCTGCACTCAGAATCCCTCTACCTGCCTTACTTACAGTCACACCCTGATCACTAACTGAATTTGAATTACTTAATCTACCGGGTGTGACTGCCTCCTGAAGCAAAGCGTCCAGGTACCTCTCCCCCTCCTGGATGCGCGCAGTGTTTAAAGCTCAGTTTCCAGATCACCAATTCTGATCTGGAGTTCTTCCAGTAATCAACACTTGCTGCAGATGTGGTCACTGCCGTTCACAATGGGATCAGCCACATCGTACAGTTCCAGCACATCACCTGTCCAGCCATCTCTCCTTATTTAATTAATTTATACAAATTTATGAGTTAAATAATTTTTAGTACTTTTCTGTCATCTTATTCAATTCACCAACTATACACAAAAAATATCAATTGAAACGCCTTATCTTAGGACCACATGAGAGTCCTTTTTTCTGGTTAGAGGGGGAGGACGGATGGGAGACACTACGTGTGTAGTGCCTTAGGATTCAGCCGCTGCCAAAATATATACCTGAAACCCCCGAGGTAAGTTTTATATTTAAAAATTACCTTCCCGTCGGGCCACTGGTCTTTGCTCCTCCCACTCCAACTGCCGCCAAAAGAATGAAGCAAATGAATGTTGACCATTCCTGATGAAGGGATTATGCCTGAAATGTCGATTCTCCTGCACCTCGGATGCTGCCTGACCTTCTGAGCTTTTCCAGCAACGCACTTTTGGACTTTAAGAAAGAATGATTAATTTTTCACCTTTGGATTTGGATTTGGATTTGGATTAAGAAAAATTCTCAACGAGTGACCAAATGAGAGAGGGGTTGAATTAAGAAGGGAAGCCAGTTAATTTCCCTCTCACCCAAGAGCATAACTATTTAAAAGTATTCCACCCAGAATGCTCATTTACTGGGGACCCTTGCATGGGGACTAGCCACAAGAACCAATTGTTCTTCTAATGCTAACCTGCTCTGAGGAGGAACTCGGTAACTTTAGACCTTGAAATGATACAGCAGGATATGTTATAAGATATTTATCACAGTTGCAAAGTTTCCCTTTATGATCTGAGGCAGCTTTAGTTTCATTTTACCTGAATTAATGATCCCATTAAAGTAGAGAAGAGGAATTTCAGACAGTCAGCTCACATGTTTGTCCTGTGATGTAATCTGAAGGGTTTTTAGAAATTAAAACAATATTTGGCCTTTTTTAAAGTCATTATCAGTTTGACTGAAATAATCAATTGAGGTGATTATTAGGGAGCACACAATTATTGAAGGTGCCATTCTCTGATCTCATTAATACTTTACATTATGTATTAATGAGAGGTAATGGTGCTATAGTGGTCATGTCACTGAATCAGTAATCTAGCAACTCCAGCTCTGGGTTCAAATCCCATGGCAGCAAATGGTGGAATTCAAATCCGATTTACTCATTTCAGTAACAGTGACCATGAGAGCTAATGTGCAGATTCACCTTGTTCACTCATGTCTATTATTGCTGTTTCCATAATCCTTAGCTCATCTGGCTCTGACTGACTCCTAACTGACCACTGAAATGACTGAACAAGACACTCATTTCGAGGACAATGAAGGATGGGTTGTAAATGTTAGCCACATACTATGAAAGAATAAAAGAGAAACATAAATTTGCATCCTATGGAGTATTATTATCTGATGCATTTTTGGCTTTATTACAAAGAATGTAACAATTTCTCCAATGATTTTTTTTCCCTCTAAATAGTCCACTTTTATTGCTTTTTCTGCAGAATTGCACCCAGAAACCCACATGCTGCTCCTCTGAGTTATAGAATATTTGAAATCTATTCACAATCTTTCTTTGGAGTACAGGTTGTAGTTTTTAAAGCCTTGTTAATTAGGCATTCCTGCAGTGAGCAATGAACATTTGCTTTATTCAATTCCTACTTAAGCAAAAGTCATATGCTGTTGAATCAGCAGGTGAGGAAAATGCATCTGTTCAATAAATGATCCTATTAAATAATTTTCTATTACTTGGTTCATTCTTTATTATTCAATTCATAATAGTGATCATTGAATCGTACTTCAGTAGGTGTGGAACAATGGATGACCTGCTTTATATATTACTTTCCCATATATGTGTGTTCTTAAAAAAGGTGTTGATATTGAGTTAATTTTTATGTTTGCAGAAAGTTCTTTTGTTGGCATTAAGTATCATATGTGGCTGAATATAATTGTTTAAATTAACAATTAGTCAATTATTCAATTGATAATAGTTATTAATGCACTTTATTAATTTACTAGTTGATCTCCATTGTTATTATTTCCAATGAAAGAAAGAAAACAATCGCCACTCTTTCTCTCACTGTCTCTAACTGCACTGCCAAACTTAAATCTTAGTCTTTTTCTCTTTTGAGTGTCACTATTCTTTCTGTCTCCTCTCTTTCTTTCATACATTTTCTATTGTTATCTTTTCAGACCTGATTTTATCCCAGTTGTGCTGGGCTATTTAAAATTGGGAAGGGGTTAAATTACATTTGGGGGTGCTCCCTGCAGCATGCTTGAATCATTTACAACATATTCAACCATGTAATAATCTGAGATCAATAAAATGTGTGGGGTCTGATTAACTGAAGAAAATTTATGAGCTGATGATGTAATTGCAAGTTGCACACAACTTTACTTGCTGGTCCTCCCTGCCCTGGGTTTCCTGAAATTAGAAATTGTGCAATATATTTAAATAGTTTACATGTGGTATTTGGATGTAACAAAAAAAAATTGAGTGCAGTAAAGATGGTGTTGATTTAATTCAGAAAGTATGAGATTTGAATGCCAATTGTAGCATTGCAAAGAATGTGACTGTTCAAACAGATACCATTTGTAAATATTGTTCTAGCCAGAGATGGCCACATCCTGTGAATAAATGTAAAAAAAAACCTTCTGGATGGTACTCAAAGTGTTGGGTTCTGATGAATGTCACAGACACTGCTTTTGATTTTGAAAAGAAAAATTAGTATCTGCGACTTTCATCAGAACCCAAAAGTCAAGTACAATCAGGAAGGGATTTATTGTTGGAGGTGCGGGTGACTAAGGAAATAATCTACAGCAAACTAATTCCTAACTTCATGAGCACAAATGAGATCAATTGAGGCAATATCACAAATCGATGTCCTTCCGTACCAAGGAACTGAATATAAAATCTATTTGCCAGAGCACTCTGTGAGTAAATAAAACGGAAAATGCTGGAAATAATCGGTAGGTCTGGTAGCATCCACGGAGAAGGAAATGCAATTTGCATTTCAGGTCAATGACCTTTCATCACACTGATTCTGTTTTTCTCATTTTCATCTCCTGCAGTCATAGTGCTTTTATAGTTCCGTTATCACTCCTCTTTCTGCCTTGCACTCCCATCAGAAGCGGCATCATGCCCAGTTTTCCCTAATTTCAATGCAGGAAATGTTGCCCTCTTGAAAAGAGTGATTTCAGTAAAACTCTGGAGACATTTTAGATGAAAGCAGATTATTTGCAAAGGGTTGCTGGTTTGCTATTCCACTTAGAATACGTGCTCGAACTGTCTAAATAACTGTATTAAATTGGAAATTTGTGTGACTTTGAGTTAAGAAATGTCATTTGAAGAGTTCAGTGCGAAAACCCACAGAGTCACACATTTGCTTAGCTTAATGAAATTTGGTCGGGACATGACAGCTCCTCTACAGACACTAATAATGATGGTGCGATTTAGTCTAAGGCCATCTACTTCAGAATAATTTACTGTGTTGAATGTGTAGGAAGTGATTCATCATCTGCAGTTTGGAAACACATAAAAGCAGCAATAGCGGTTGAGTTTATGGGTTGTTTTCTCTGATGCTTACTTATGCCAATTATTTGCTGGATAGTCATGGTGAGCATTGAGATGAGTGATAGCATTCCAAATTCTGAGTCAGACACTAAAAGGTTCAAGCTTCCCTTCAGACAGCCTAGAATATGCCCTCTATTTACTGCAATGATATACAGCAAAGTACTTTCACTTGAAAAACTGTACATCTACTCAGAATAATTTGTGTCTTTGATGTCACTTGAAGGCTGCACTACTGTAAGAAAGGGCATTAAATACTTTAAAGGTTGAGTCCCCAGTTCTTGGAGATGTATTGAGAGATGAAGTAGATGATCCTCTTTCTTCTCACTCTCTAGCATCCACTCTATCCTCCAACATCCCTTCAGGTACCTCCTCTGCCATAGCCAAAGCTCCCCCTTCTCCATGTTGCATATCACTTGGATGAAATACTGAGGGTGATGAGCACAGAACCTATTCTGGGTGGGTGACTTCAATGCCTATCGTCAAGTGTGGCTTAGTAGCAGCACTACTGATTGAATTGAGTTTGAGTCCTAGACAAGTCCATAACAAGTAGGAGAAAGTGAAGACTGCAGATGCTGGCGATTAGAGTTGAAAAGTGTGGCAATGGTAAAGCACAGCAGGTCAGGCAACATCCAAGCAGCAGAAGAATCAATGTTTCAGACATAAGCCCTTCAACAGGAATCTTGGGCATAAGTCCTTCCTGCTGAAGCCTGAAATGTCGACTCTCCTGCTCCTCAAATGCTGCCTGACCTGCTGTGCTTTTCTAGCGCCACACTTTTCGATTAGTCCACAACAAGTGGTAAGGGAATCAACAAGAGGGAAAAACATATCAGACCTCATTCTCACCAATCTGTGAATGCAGATGTAACACTCCATGATAGTTTCAATAAGAGTGACTACCTCACAGTCCTTGTGTAAACAACATTCAGTCTTTTCTTTGAGAATATCCTGTACTGTGTTGTGTGGTAGTATCACCTTGATCAATGGTTAAAAATCACACAACACCAGGTTATAGTCCAACAGGTTTAATTGGAAGCACACTAGCTTTCGGAGTGACGCTCCTTCATCAGGTGATTGTGCATTACTTGATGAAGGAGCGTCGCTCCGAAAGCTAGTGTGCTTCCAATTAAACCTGTTGGACTATAACCTGGTGTTGTGTGATTTTTAACTTTGTACACCCTAGTCCAACACTGGCATCTCCGAATCTTGATCAATGGGATAGACTTAGAACAGATCTAGCAAATTACAACAGTAACAAAAATTGCTGGAGAGACTCAGTAGGTCTAGCAACCTCTATGGAGAGAAAGCAGTGTCCAGTGTCCAATGACTCTTCTTCAGATCAAGACTGGGTATCCATGGTATGCTATGAACTTGCTATATCCCCCAGTCTACCATTACCATCAAGCCATCTCACACTCATTTACTCATCATGCTGTAACATCTGCTTATCTTTCTCACCTGGCAGACTGCATGAGTCATTGATAAATGTTTAATCCTCAGCACATTGAAAAAAACGTTTGACCTCATTACATCTAATGCTTGATCTTCAAGGTGGCAGAGCCCATGGATTTGAAAGGTACTGTGGAAGGAATCTTGGTGTATAGCTGAAGGATGGCCAAACTGCTGCCATTGTGTTTCAGTGGTGGAAGGACTGAATGTTTACGTTGTTTCAATTCTACCTACCCATGACAAACCTTAGATAGATAAAAGAATGATGGGAGACAATATTTTAAAAAGTACAATTCTGAAGGTATTATTGAGGCTAGCTAAGCATGTTGAGAAGCTGGTATTAAGGCATATGGAACCCTGGGTGTTATGAATAGAGATATCGAATATAAAAATTGTATTGAGGCATTGGTTCAGTCTCAACAAGTGATTCATGTGAAATTCTAGGCTTGACACTTTAGGAAGAGTGTGAAATCTATAGAGAAGCAACATAAAAGATTATGAGAGTGAATGTGGGGATGAGAGACTTCAGTTTCATTCACAAATTAGAGGAGGTGGGGTTATTCTTCATCAGGAAAGGAATTTGAGAGGAGATTTAAAGTGTTCAAACTCATGAGACGTTTGGGGAGCAGATAAAATATGCTCTCTTTGGGGAAGACTTGAGAATCAAAGGACATTGATTTATTGTTGATTGCAAATGAACTAATAGCAAACTAGCGAAAAGCCGTTTTCATGCAGTGAGTGATTAAAATCGGGAATAAAGGACCTGGGAGTGTGGCTGAGGCAGATTCAATCACGGTGTTCAAAAGATTAATGATTAAGTTACTGAAGAGAAAGAAAGTAGTGCTTTGAGGAAAGGGAAGCAGAGTTGGATGAGTTGGTTTGGTCTTACAGAGAGAACCTGCATAGACATAATGGACAAAATAGCCTTTTTCAATTTTGTCATTTTCTGTGATTCCAAGCAGAAGCTTTTACCAGTCACTCACTTTGCCGTCCCTCCACAAGAAAAGTTAAACCTTCTCCGTCTCTTTCCTTTCTGTTGGTGTTCTGTCAGTGAAGTTAGAATAGTTCAGTGATCCTGATGAAGTCACATTGTTCAGTCGCAACGCAGCAAGGCACTGGTCAGATGCTGTCACCGCATGCAACTTAGATGAAGAAAAAAGGTCAGGTCATGGAGTATACTTAAGATTGAGATAGATAGATTCTTGGGGATCAAGGGTTACTGGGAAAAAGTGGGAGAATTGGGATGAGAAACTTATTCCTGATGAAGAGTTTTTGCCCGAAATGTTGATTTTACTGCTCCTCGGATGCTGCCTGAACTGCTGTGCTTTTCCAGCATCACTCTAATCTAGAATGAGAAACTTATCAGCCATGATTAAATGGTGGAGCAGATGGGCTGAATGGTCTAATTTCTGCTCCTATGTCTTATAATCTTTTGGTCTTGTAATGGCATAGATGTCAGCTTGCTGAAGAGTCTAATTGCACAGTAGTTCTGCTGTAGAGGATCTAAAAGCTGAATCTGAAGGCCCAAGATACTGAAGAAAGCTCCTTAGTTCATCATAGAAAATGTTAGAAGCAGTAGTCAACTTTCCACCAGGGTTGTCACAATGTTGCAGAGCATGGACAAATCCAGCTTCTGCATGTGTCACTCTTAATGCAGACAGTAGAGACCATTCAGTGTTACATGAACTATGCAATCATTTCTATCCACACATTGATAGAAATCCTGGATAAAACAATTGTGATGGTATAGAAAAGTTTCTGAACTGGATAACAAGTCAGAAGCTGAGCAAGTAAATACATCTCTGCATACAATTATACCATGTATAATAAGATGGTTTTATTGATCACCAAGGAATAAAAAAAGTAATGGACGCATTTGAAAAGGTACAAAAAGCCTTTGACAAATATTTAACAGAGGCATATCATGGAGTCTATGGATAATTTCATCAATGATTTCTACAGACTAGTGGAGAAATGTGGCAATAGTAACATGATGTCAGAATTAGAAGAGACCAAATAATCGTAGGCAATTATGATGTGTTGACCTGACTTTAGAAAAAAATCATTTAGATGGTAAACAAAGTAGACATCCAGAATTAACATATACCAATCCTAATGGAAGAAGATCAAATTTGTCACAAGAGATCTTTAGATTCCATTCAATTCTTTAGGAACAGAAACACAAGGACTCACATGATAAGACAATGCATAGTCACAAGACGCCAAAGTCATTGCCAATACTGTGCAAGGTATGAGTTGTGTCCAGCTATTAACATTGAATGTTCTATTGTAAAACAATAGTCCATTCTCAGAAAATGTGCCAAAACAAGGCGGAAAGACACAAGACCAAATAATTGACCACATTAAAAGGTAAATGATCTTGAATAGTCTTCAATAGAAGACAGACCCAAAGATTTCCAAGAGGAAATTGATAACCAAGACCAAACATTTTGGCAAGCTGACATCTATTTCAGTGGGCATCTGATGAATTTCAAATAAGACACAGGAATGAGTGTAGCAGTATTATCAGATGGCAAGTCTTTGTTGACAAACCACTGTTTACAGATGATAAAAGTTCAACTACATCGTCCTGAGGCATCACATTCAACATTACTTATGCTACAAGCAACTCTCCAACCAATTTCTGGAAAACCTATATGTACTTCACAACCAGGAGTTCATATTCCTGAGTAAAAAGGCAGGAATTAATCTCAATCTCATTCAAACGATATAAGATAGATCTAAGGCCACTTTCTGTAGCCATGTAGAAGCTATTCTTATAACCTATATATGACTGTAGTGATGTAATAACTTCTACACTCTCATGTGGTGGCTACCCTTTAGCACACTCGATTCTGTAGGTCCCTGAATCATCCCCACCCTTCAAAGATATGGATAGCAGCACACAAAACAAATGCTAGTCATCGTGTACAGAATAACTAGCTTCTTAAGGACTAGAGAGTACATAACTAATGGCTCCACTCATTACATTTCAGAAACATTACAGATATCTAAGTAATTCACTTAATCAATGAACAAGAGAGTCAGTGGAACTGAGGCAGCTCTCTTGGTGTTCACATCATCCTCAATTATTTTAAGTCAATATTTATTTAGCACCAAGCAGTTCACAACAATCACAGAACATAAAGATATATTTCAAAATTATACCAGGGATTATGGTGGGCTTTGACAGCTGATTTTAATTAAATTATCAAGAAACAAAATATAGGCCATTAATTTTATATTTGGCTTGAATTCTCGACAATCAAAGCCCAGGAATTTCACTGTAATCTCTCTGTAGAAACTTGACATCATTGTTTTTCAGCAGAGTATGAAGGGTGTCTGATGAACAAAAGCCAAAGGCAATGTTTAAGAGTGTCTAAACCGGGAGAGTCAAGATGGTGGCGACCCAGCAAGTCTGAGTTTATAGTGCTCCTCCCAAGACTTGGGCAAAGTGGGCCACCCGCCTCCACCACACCTACCAAATCATTTAAAACAGTTTTTATTTAATATAATTAGCTGCTCTGTACTAAATTTAAACAGTCTAGTCTCCTGCAAAAATGACTAAAGGGAAAGGAGCCCGCAGCTCTCAGCACACAGGAAACCCTCCCCCACCCTTCCCAGCTGCAGCAGAGGCGTCCGCAGCCGCCCTGGGGGACTTATCTACGGTGGCAAGCCTCGTGGAATAATTTTCAAACTTGACGCGATGATCGACGCCTTCATCGAAGAGTCCCAGAGCAGATGGAATTCACTCTCGGTCGCGCTACCAAAGCACGACCGAGACATCATAGAAATCGAGCGCCGAATCGGAGGGATGGAGCTAAAGGCTGCGACTTCCGAGATTACTGCAGATTCGGCCGTGGGTCGGGTCCGGACTCTCGAACAGCTAGTCCGGACCTTAGAAAATATTTGTTTGCTGGCCCTTCTTGAACAGGAAGAGGAAGGCCAGCTTACAGCATTCCTCGAGCAGTGGCTTCCACAGCTGTTAAATCTGGATCAGGCCAGCTAAGGGTGGAATGGGCCTACCGGGTTGCAGTGCACGGGCCCGGCTCAAACCAGTGCCCCCGCCTGGTCCTGTTCTGGCTGCAGAACTACAAGGAGAGGCAGATGCTCTTAGAAGCTTCCAGAAATCTTGGGAAAGATCCCCAAGCCAAGATTTACAAAGGATCCAAGATTATGTTGTTTCAGGACTTTTCCATAGCTTTGGTCCGAAAGAGGAAGGCGTTTGACGAAGCGGAGAAGTGTTTCAGGGACTTAAATACCCAGTACTCCCTGCGCTACCCAGCGACGCTACGTTTTAGCCATGAAGGGTCCGTGTACAACTTTGGATCGGAGAAGTCCAAGGAATTTCTGGACTGTCTTAGATAAATTGTAAGAGTTAATTCGAGTGGTGAATGATGTTGTTCTGCCCTCACCCCACCCAAGTTCACCCCTTTTTTATCCTTTTATTACATTACTGTTTAATATTATCTCCGGGGGGAGGGGTGGGGTGGGGGGGAGAGGGGTTTATTTATTTGTTCTTCACTTAGTGATTTCCCCCCCCCTTTTTTAATATATATATATATATATATATATATATATACGCCAGGTGGTCTAATTAATGTAGGTGGGGGGAGGTGGTTATGTTATCCTATTTTATCTCTGTCTTTAAGAGCGGAGCTGTTTTCCCCTGTTATTTTGTATTACTATATTTAATTATTATTTGTTGAGACTGTAATTTTATAGTTATATATGTTCATACATGGTATTAACATTACCAAATATATCTAGGTGTTGGTGTGGGTGGGGGGAGGTGGGGCGGGGGTGGTAGGGTACTCACTGTTAACTCTAGCTTTGTAGTATATTTGAATTTTCTTTATTCTATCGTAGGGTGCCTTGGTCAAGGGTGGGGCACTGGTTGGGAGAGGATATGATGGGCTTTTGGAAAGGAAGTGATGCCCCCTGAGAACAAGGGGGAATGTTTCCGTTTAAATATGTTTTTTTTTATTTAGAAATAGTTTTTTATTATATTAATGTGAGTGTATTAAAGAACCTCTATTTTTGTGAATTTTATATGTTCTATGCTCGGGATGTTTTGGATGAGGTTTCTTCTCCCGAGGGGTCTCAGACTTGCCTGGACGATTATGGTTAGTCAGTCAATGAAATGGTGCACCTGGAATGTCAAGGGGAGGAATTCACCAATCGAAAGGAAGAAAATATTATCAAACCTCAAGAAAGAAAGGGTTGATATAGCTCTCCTACAGAAGACACATTTATTAGATAAAGTTAAAAATCACACAACACCAGGTTACATCCATCAGGTTTAATTGGAAGCACACTAGCTTTCTGAGCGTCACTCCTTCATCAGGTGATAGTGGCTTCGCTATCACCTGATGAAGGAGCAACCCTCCGAAAGCTAGTGTGTTTCCAATTAACTGGTGTTGTGTGATTTTAACTTTGTACACCCCAGTCCAACACCGGCATCTCCGAATCATGACTATTATTGGACAAAGAACACTTGAAATTACAACAGGGTGGATTTGATCACGCCTTCTTTTCTTCCTTCAGCTCAAAAAGTAGGGGAGTTGTCATCCTTATTCGGAAGAATCTCGCTTTCAAAATCCTAAATCAGATAAAAGACAAATCTGGATGATATATTCTAGTTAAAGCCCTTATAAATGGAGAGGAATATGGGATCTTAAATCTGTATGCCCCCCTCTTAAATTTATAACGGAAGCCTTCTCCAAATTGATGGTTCTCGGTGCTCGTCTTACAATTATAGGGGGAGACTTTAGTTGTATTAAGGACCTGGAAATAGATAGAATTCCCAAGAGTGCTGCAGGAGTATCCCCCAGATCCAGCCAATTGGTGGATTTGAACAAAGAATTAGGAGTAGTAGATGTGTGGAGACGCCTTCACCCAAAGGGCAGAGATTTTTCTTTTTACTCCAATCCACATAAATGTCACTCCAGAATTGATATGTTTTTTGCCCCCTCAATTTTTAAAAATTCCATATCATCCTGTAAAATAGGTAGTATAACAATTTCTGATCACACTGTTGTGTATTTGGAAATCAAGGCGAGGAACAATGAGACATCCCCCTGGCATTGGCATATGGATTCCTTCCTGATGGAAGATAGTAAATTTGTAAAGTACTTCTCTCAAAAATTTAAAACTTGTTTTTGAAATTAATACAGGTACTGCTAGCAACCCATCAATGATGTGGGAGACCATCAAAACTTATGTGCGGGGTTTGATAATTTCATACTCGGCGACCCAGAAAAAATTAAAGGGAGAACAACAGCGTCTGCTTGAAGTTCGCTTAAAAGCAGCTGTAACAGCATACGCTGACAGACCTTCTATTCTCAAATTACAAAGGATTACGGCCCTTAGGACAGCTCTGAATACTATGATTTTAAATTTATAACGGAAGCCTTCTCCAAATTGATGGTTCTCGGTGCTCGTCTTACAATTATAGGGGGAGACTTTAATTGTATTAAGGACCCGGAAATAGATAGAATTCCCAAGAGTGCTGCAGGAGTATCCCCCAGATCCAGACAATTGGTGGATTTGAACAAAGAATTAGGAGTAGTAGATGTGTGGAGACGCCTTCACCCACAGGGCAGAGATTTTTCTTTTTACTCCAATCCACATAAATGTCACTCCAGAATTGATATGTTTTTTGCCCCCTCAATTTTTAAAAATTCCATATCATCCTGTAAAATAGGTAGTATAACAATTTCTGATCACACTGTTGTGTATATGGAAATCAAGGCGAGGAACAATGAGACATCCCCCCGGCATTGGCGTATGGATTCCTTCCTGATGGAAGATAGTAAATTTGCAAAGTACTTCTCTCAAAAATTTAAAACTTTTTTTGAAATTAATACAGGTACAGCTAGCAACCCATCAATGATGTGGGAGACCATCAAAACTTATGTGCGGGGTTTGATAATTTCATACTCGGCGACCCAGAAAAAATTAAAGGGAGAACAACAGCGTCTGCTTGAAGTTCGCTTAAAAGCAGCTGTAACAGCATACGCTGACAGACCTTCTATTCTCAAATTACAAAGGATTACGGCCCTTAGGACAGCTCTGAATACTATGATTACCCAAACGGCTAAGAGGGAAATATTATTTGCAAAACAAAGGTTATATGAATTTGGCGATAAACCTGGTAGATACTTAGCATTTCTCGCGAAGAAAAAAAGGTCCCTCAAACTATTACATCTATCAAGGAAAGTGTGGGTACTCTGACTCATGATCACAAAAGGATTAATCTTTAGAAAATTTTATTCTGATTTATATAAATCGCAGGATTGCGAAGATAGAGCTAGGAGGATGTAGTCATTTTTTAAAAACTTGACCTTTCTGGACCTAACCCCGGAACAGGTATCGGTCTTGCATGTTCCCCTAATAATCCAAGAAATACTTGATGCAATCAGGCAACTACAGAGCGGTAAGGCACCTGGCCCAGATGGCTTTCAAGCTGAATTCTATAAAGAATTTACAGGAATATTGGCTGGTCCACTTATGGACATACAGTCAGGGCTGCTTCCCGCTTTCGCTGAAAGAGGTAACTATCTCCCTTATTCTCAAAAAAGGAAAGGACCCAGAAGATTGCGTGTCATACAGACCAATATCCTTACTAAATGGAGATTTTAAAATCCTTTCTAAAACGTTAGCATTGAGGCTAAAAAGGGTATTGCCATACATCATAAAGGAGGATCAGACAGGGTTTATTAAAGGCCATAGATCATCCAATAATGTTAGAAGGGTTTTGAATGTGATTCAAGCCTGCCATCAGGGAAAGATACCATGAGTAGTAGTCTCATTAGACGAGGAAAAGGCATTCGACAGGGTTGAATGGTCATATCTGTTTTATACATTGGAAAAGTTTGGCATTGGAAAGGTGTTTGCCAAATGGATCTCAACATTATATAATGATCCCAAAGCAGTTGTGATTACCAATGGACTAGGCTCGGATAGTTTCAGTGTGAGCAGGAGCTGCCATCAGGGATGTCCTCTCTCACCATTGCTAATAATTGAGCCACTAGCAGAAGCTATATGGCGTGACCCTGATATAATGGCCCTGAGGATTGGTACAGGTAAACATAATATTACTCTTTATGCAGATGACGTTCTCCTATTCCTCAGTAATCCCCTGATGTCCGTGCCTCACTTAATCCAAGTTATTAATATATTTAGTACATTTTCAGGCTATAAAATTAATTTTTCAAAATTGGAGGCTATGCCAATGGGCGGCCTTGCTAGTATAGAGTCATAGAGTCATAGAGATGTACAGGATGGAAACAGACCCTGCGGTCCAACCTGTCCACGCCGACCAGTTATCCCAACCAAATCTAGTCCCACCTGCCAGCACACAGCCCATATTCCTCCAAACCCTTCCTATTCATATACCCATCCAAATGCCTCTTAAATGTTGCAATTGCACCAGCCTCCATCACATCCTCTGGCAGCTCATTCCATACACGTACCACCCTCTGCGTGAAAAAGTTGCCCCTTAGGTCTCTTTTATATCTTGCCCCTCTCACCCT
>NC_057744.1:13818495-13960074 GCF_004010195.1 Chiloscyllium plagiosum | reverse complement strand
CGACTCCAAGGAGCTATGAACCTGCACTCCAAGGTCTCTTTGTTCAGCAGCACTCCCTAGGACCTTACCATTAAATGTATAATTCCTGCTAAGATTTGCTTTCCCAAAATGCAGCACCTCGCATTTATCTGAATTAAACTCCATCTGCCACTTCTCAGCACATTGGCCCATCTGGTCGAGTATATCCCACCTATCAGACAGATCCCACTTTCCCTTTCGGTGGTCCCTGGAGGGTTTCTAAAATTTAGGCATTTTTATCACCCCAGTGTTTGGCCAGTTATACAAGGCTAACTTTGTGCATTTACTGGAGAGGGTAAGGCAGGACCTTCAGTGATGGGGTGATCTTCCAATTTCCTGGTTAGGCAGAATAGCACTAATTAAAATGAATATCCTGCCCCATCTCCCAAACCGTATGGGAATGCTTCCGGTGATGCTGCCGAGGCTGGCACTGCGCAAATTGTATGGCTGGCTGGGTTCCTTCATCTGGAATCATAGATGGTCCGTCATTAAGCTGAGGAAGCTACAGCTTCCGCAGGCAAGGGGAGGACTGGATTTTCCAGATTTTAGGAAATATCAGTTAAGTTCCCCTTTCAGCCACATAGCCGATTGGGTCTTGTCTGACCCGTAATCAATCTGGCTGGACATCAAGGTTTCTCAAGTAAACTGTGTTGAAAAATGTGGTGCTGGAAAAACACAGCAGGCCAGGCAGCATCCGAGGAGCAGGAAAATTGAGTTTTCGGGCATAAGCCCTTCTTCAGGAATGAGCCCACTTATTAACCTCTTATTTTCAGACAAGTGGAAAATCATCACGGATCATTGTAAAAACCCTATAATACTAAATATAATTAAAGCTTGGAATATAATGCGGCAAAATGAGGGCAATTCATATAAAACACCACCCTATACTCCGATAGTGGGGGCATGGGGGTTTCAACCCGGGCTTACAGATGCCACATTCAAACTCTGGAGATCCAGGGGTATCTCCTGTTTAAGGGATTTGTTTAAGGAAGGGGTCCTGATGTCTTTTGAACAACTGCGTCAGAAATTTGGATTACCTAATGGTGATCTCTTTCGATACTTCCAAATTCGAGATTTCATATAGAAGAAGACTACGCTATTAGATAGTCTTTATAAATCAGACAGAGAACGTTGAGTGTTATGGCCAATGGGGGTACCTTCGGTCAGCGCTTTTTTATCATTTGTTACATGATAAAGTATCGGAAGATATGGACAATCTGCTTAAAACATGGGATCAGGATTTGGGGCTGGAAATCTCCATAGAAATGTGAAATGACATTTGGGAAAATGCCAGAAAAATCTCCATTTGCAACAGAATCCAGGCCATTCAGTTGAAGTACTTCACAGGGCCCATATAGCACCGGACCGATTGGCAAAATTTAAGGCAGGAGCATCTCCAATGTGTCCCAAATGTAAAACAGAGGTGGGCACTCTTGTACACAGCTTATGGACTTGTCATAAGATCTGTAAATATTGGACTAAAGTAGCAACTGCCCTGACAGAAGTCTTGAAAACCGAAATTAGAGTGGATCCAGTATCTCTCCTTTTGGGCTTTTCGAGCTTGCCTTCCCTGGATGTGGACGGGAAGAGATTATTTTCCATTCTCTCTTTCTGTGCAAGGAAAATTATTTTGGTAAACTGGGTAGCTGAGGGCCCTCCTGGACTTTCGAATTGGCACAGAATAATCATGGAATATATTCCCCTTGACTTCCTTACAAACATGGTGCACCAAAAAACCGAATTATTCCATAAAATATGGCAGCCCTTCTTGAATTACACAGATACAGATATTTCAGCCATTCTATCAAGGGCTTTTATCTAATTGAGACAACGACCCTGGCTGGTCCGGGACCCTTTGGGAAGAGGAATCCCTCACAAATACGGGCTTTGTTACGATCTGATGTTAACACATTCCGAGCATGTACTTTACGACTCAATTTCTGTGTTATCCGTCGTTTATTCTTTTCTTGAGTAATGTAAGAGATTTAATCATACACGCTGGTTAGTTGGAGGTTAGATTAGTAGTTAGTTGAGTTTTGTCTTTTTTTTCTTTTCAGTATCTCTTCTTTTGTTTGATAGATTTTGGCTATTATTTATTTAAGATTTAATTGTATATCAATGTTTATACTTGGGTTTTTTTTTATTTGTAAACTTGTAAAAGACATGTTAAATTTTCAATAAAAATATCTATAAAAAAAGGTGTCTAAACCAAGGATTGACAAATCCATAGATTTTCTTACGTTTTGACATTGTGTCCCTTATTGTAACCATGACTACCAGCACCATCCCCTCCCTACTCACCCACCCACCCCAGTGCTTGAGTCCCCAGATCATAGTAAATATTTGGCAAGAGTGAAAGCTCTTATACTGTAGATGTAGTTAATGTGAAACTGATGAAACTTTCTGCACCTTGCTGAAATCTGCTTATACTGAAATATAGATTTATATATAGTGTGTTGAGAAAAATCTCAATAATTGGTTGACCCTTACATTGCTGTTGGCACTTATTAAAGGATTGATCCAAAAAATAGTGAGCTAGCCTTGCCACTTTATAAATGATTGGTAAAATCACGCCTCAAAGTTACATACAGTTCTAGTTGCTGCAATTGGATGGGGATATTGCAGCATTGAAAGGATATAAATATAGAGCAACCGGAATGAGAATGGGAATTAAGGGATTTGAGCACAAGAAGCAGTCACAAAAATTGGGCATGTCCTCAGTGGAAAAACAAAGGTATTAGACAATGCCGATCAGATTAAGTTATTTCATTTTTCAACAGTAGAAGAGAGACAAAGGGTAAATTTAAACCTCATCAGTGACACATTACTTCTATGAGCGAATAGCAAATCTCTGAGACAATCTCCCCAGTGAGCTGGTGGATGCAGTTAGTAGTGATCCATTCAAATGCACATTTGATAGATTTATTTTAGCAAGTAACATTTTACAATAAAGTGTCTGAGTTACAGTGCATGACATCAGCAAGCTGCAACACTTTCAAGAAGGGAGTCAGTTGCCAAAAATATTTTGTTTCTCTGTTACACAGAGGGTTCGAACACAAGCTGAAATACAGATCAGAGCCAACAGAATCAGGCAAATTGTCAACTTGAGTCAATTTGAAAGCCCGACTGAATTGTGTTTTCTGCCTCCATTGCTGGTAATGCCCTTTTCCAGTGAACAATGCAAAGTACCTTCAAAACATTTTCGTGGGTAGACAAACATTTTTGGAAAAATCCAATAAACTAACCTTGGAAATAAAACTGCTCCAAAAAAACTTTACTGACTCCATCTCTCTCCCTGGCAATAGATTGGGCTGAAGCTTCTTTGTTCACAATCTTGGTGTCACATTTGGTCTCAAAATGACCTTCCAGTCACATATTTATGCCATCACTAAGATCACCTATTTTCACTACCACGAAATCACCCACTTTCGTGTCGTAGCTTACCTGCCATTGAAGCATTTTTAGAGTCATAGAGTCATAAAGATGTACAACATGGAAACAGATCCTTTGGTCCAACTCGTCCAGGCTGGCCAGATATCTTAAACTAATCTACTCCCATTTGCCAGTACTTGGCCCATATTGCTCTAAACCCTTCCTGTTCATATACCCATCCAGATGCCCTTTAAATCCTCCAGTTGCACCAGCATCCACCATTTCCTCTGGCAGCTCATTTCATACATGTACCACCCTCTGCATGAAAAATTTGCCCCTTAGGTCTCTTTTAAAAATTTCCCCTCTCATCCTAAACCTATGCCCTCTAGTTCTGAACTCTCCCACCTCAGGGAAAACACTTTGTCTATTTATCCTATCCATGCCCCTCATGATTTTATAAACCTCTATAATGTCACCCCTCAGCCTCCGACGCTCTTTGTAAATCTTTTCTGAACCCTTTCAAGTTTGACAACATCTTTCAGATAGGAAGGAGATCAGAATTGCACACAATATTCCAACAGTGGCCTAATCAATGTCCTGTACAGCCACAACATGACCTCCCAACTCCTGTATTCAATGCTCTGACCAATAAAGGAAAGCATACCAAACGCCTTCTTCATTTTCCTATCTACCTGCGACTCCACTTTCAAGGAGCTATGAACCTGCACGCCAAGGTCTCTTTGTTCAGCAGCACTCCCTAGGACCTTACCATTAAGTGTGTAAGTCCTGCTATGATTTGCTTTTCCAAAATGCAGCACCTCGCATTTATCTGAATTAAACTCCATCTGCCACTCCTCGGCCCATTGGCCCGTCTGATACGATCCCATTGTACTCTGAGGTAACCTTCGCTGTCCACCTCCAATTTTGGTGTCATCTGCAAACTTACTAACTATACCTCATATGTCCACATCCAAATCATTGATATAACTGATGAAAAGTATTGGACCCAACATTGATCCTTGTGGTACTCCACTGGTCACAGGCCTCCAGTCTGAAAAGCAACGCTCCACCATCACCCTTTGTCTTCTACCTTTGAGCTAGCTTGGTATCCAAATGGCTCGTTCTCTCTGTATTCAATGAGATCTAACTTTGCTAAGCTGTCTTCCATGGGCAACCTTGTCAAACACCTTACTGAAGTCCATGTAGATCATGTCCACCACTCTCCCTTCATCAATCTTCTTTGTTACTTCTTCAAAAAACTCAGTCAAGTTCGTCAAACATGATTTCCCACACACAAAACCATACTGACTATCCATAATCAGTCTTTGCCTTTCCGAATAAATGTACATCCTGTCCCTCAGGATTCCCTCAAACAACTTGCCCACCACCAACGTCAGGCTCACCGGTGTTTAGTCCCCTGGCTTTTCCTTACCACCTTTCCTCCTGTTTTATTCTCTTGGCTCAACTATTCCAATGCCATCCTGGCTGATGTCAAATATTCTGCACTCCATAGTTTTGAGACCATCCAAAATTTGCTGCCACTGTCTTAACTCACATCATTTCCCTATTATTACTGTGCTTGCTGATATACATTGGGTCCCGCTCAGGCAATGCCTTGAACTTAGAATTATCATCCTTTCTTTCAAATCCCTCCATGGATTGGTTCTTCTCTACCCTTGTAGCCTGTCCAGCTCTACAAATGTCCACAATATCTGCACTCATCCCATTTTGGCCTGGTGTCCACCTCGATTTTAATTGCTCCATCATTTGTAATCTATGCAGCAAACTCTGAAATACTTTCCCATCTTTCTACCTCACCTTCTTCCTTTCAGACACACAACTTTTAAAATTTACCTCTTTGACCAAGCTTTTGGTCATCTGACCTAATGTTGCCTTATGTGACTGTGTGTAATTTCTTTTTAGACATGCCCCTATTAAATGTCTTAATTATGTTAAAGGAACTATATAAATGTAAGGTGTTTTTGTAAGATATACTGCAACTTTTTCTGGCAAATTGAAAAGCTTTTTTGAGGTGTTATTCTTATTCAGGTGAGGGCCATTCATGCTGAAGAATAGAATACTTCCTTTTTCCAATATTCAGCGAATGCTTTTGCCTCAACGCAGACTTAGTTTGTGTGTGGTGAAACAGTCCCTTGGCCTTGAGGGCTTCAAATCCAATTTTTCAGATCCTGTATCTGCCACATGACCAGGAGATACCTTTCATTTATTCACCTGCCCAGGCAGTTGAATGAGGAGATGCAAAGTTACATTTTTTTTTCATTAATTGTTAAGATTTGAATTTCACTGATGTGGTCAGTGGTTGTTACACCTATCAGCAGACATCAGTGAGCCATCTACAACTGAGTGGATGCCGTGATATTTCAGTCTTAGAGTCATAGAAGTGTACTGTACGGAAACAGACCTTTTGGTCTAACTCATCCATGCTGACCAAATATTCAAAATTAATCCAGTCCCATTTGCCAGCATTTGGCCCATATCCCTTGGAACCCTTCCTATTCATACACTCATCAGCTACCTTTTAAATGTTATAATTGTACCAGCCTCTACCACTTCCTCTGGCAGTTCATTCCACACATGCATCACCCTCTGCATGAAAACAGTTGCCTAGATCTCCTAGAAATCTCTATGTCCTCTAGTTTTGGACTCTCCTACTGTGGAGAAAAGACCTTGACCTTCACCCTATTCCTGCCCCTCATGATTTTATAAACTTCTATAAAGTCACCCCTCGAGAACAGTGAAGAGAAAACCACATTGGTATGGATCTTAAGGGTCACATGTAGACCAGACTAGTTGAGGACAGCCGATTACTTCTCTGAAAGGACATTTATAAATGAGTTAGGATTTTCCAACATTTCAGTCATTTCACAGTCATTGTTCATGAGATGAGCATTTTTTGTCTCAATGTCTAAGCGAATCAATTTTAATTTCTCCAGCGGTGATGTTGAGACTTGAACTCATGTTTTCACTGGATTCATGCTGTTTTCTGGATTATTAGAATGTCAGTGCTGCCACCGTGTCTTTGCTATTTTCAATTAAAACTACATCTCCCACACAACATCAGAATAGTGCCCCCTCAACTGCATCAGTTTGACACTGATTTCTGCATCAGATTGCCATTGTTTGAGAAGTGCTTTGAACTAGAAGCATTTTTGTTCTGTGAGCCAATTCCTGTTAGTACCTGATTTGAAATTGTCCAAGCTCACCAGCTATGACTTGCTGACAGAGAAGTATATGCACTTATTTCTAATAAATTTTCATTTTACCATGATATAGAGATTTTAATGGGTAACTTTAGAACTTATATGTGATCTAATCTTGCTTTTAGCAAGAAAATAGATGACAGCAGTCATTGTGGTGCACAGATCCTGACCTAGCATCTGAAGTAGCTTTTCTGAATTATTTGGAAGACGTTCACTGATGTGATTGCTTGGGAGATTCCAATCATGCTTCTGACTGAACATATCAATAAATATTTCCCTGATAATGGAACAAAGGAGAAATAGAAATAAAAGCCTAATGCTGGCTAGTCATCTTTCAAATCCCTGACCTAAAATAGGATCTTTGATATATTCTTCACCAGCGTGCTACTGATTAAAGTGCAAATTGTCTTGGTCAGTCTGCATTTGGGAACTCAAAGAAAAAGAACTGTCTTTTCTCCTCCTGGCATTTATGCAAAATTTTCCATCACTTCACTGAGTATTGCAGAGAGACTTACGATTCAGTCAATGATTAAAAATATTACGACTTCTAAAAAAAAAATCAAAAAATACCTGCAAGAAGGTAGGTTAACTTCAGAGAAAGCTTTCGAAAAACCTTCAGTTTCGAAACTGAAGCAGCAGTAGACCATTTGGCCCATTGAGTCTCCTGTGCCATTCAATAAGATCATGGTTAGACAGGTGTTTTAGAAGAATCCCTACAATGTGGAAACAGGCACCTTGGCCCAGCAAGTCCACACCGACCTTCCAGGGTAACCCACCCAGTCCCATTCCCCTACCCTATATTTACCCCTGACTAATGCACCTAGCCTATACATGCCATGGGCAATTTAGTATGGCCAATTTACCTAACCTGTACACCTTTGCATTGTGGAAGGAAACCAGAGCACACCGAAGGAGACGTGGGGAAAATGTGCAAACTCCACACACAGTCACCCAAGGCTGGAATCAAACCAAAGTCCCTGGTGCTGTGAAGCAGCAATGCTAATCACTGAACCACCGTGCTGCCCCAAAAACCTGATTGACAAAAGGAGCCAGGGACGAAGGAAGACAGGCAAGTTTATTAAGACAACAATCAATCTATCTAATACAGGATTAGTTGGAAAACTGCCAATTCATGATTGATTTAGTTTAGTTATAATCACATAATAAAAGAATAATCATTGACCAATCAATGTTATGCAATAGCTAATATAAATCTTAGCATTGTAATACTATATGGCTACTTAGCTTCATTTGACAAAGCAATGCGTGAACATGATAATCTTTCATCATACAGTTGCAACGGTGAGAGAGATCAGTTTAGTTTCAGATTCTGACTTCCAAAGTTAAATGAGGCACAGAAAATATCCCCATCTGGTTCACTCAGTGTCCTCAGGGAAGGAAATCTGCCATTCTCATCTTGTCTGGCCTATACGTGACTCCATTCCTACAGCAATATGGTTGCCTTCTGAATTGGCTCAAGCATGCCATTCACTACAAAGTATCAAAGAAATGAAATGGATCTCCTGGCATCAAACAAGGCACCAGAAAAGACAACAGCAGAAACAGCCCTGTGAACCCCGCAACATCTGGGGGGCAGTGTCAAACTTGGGAGAGCTGTCTCACAGACTAATCAACCAACAACCTGACATAGTCTTACAGACAATGTCCCAGACCCCACCATTACCATCCCTGGATGTGCCCTATGCCACTGGCAGGACAGACCCAGCAGAGGTGGCAGCAGAGAGGATACAGTCAGCAGGGAGTTGACTTGGAAGTCCTCAACATTGACTCCAAACCTCATGAATTCTCATGGTTGCAGGTTAAACATAGGCATGGTAACCTCCTACTGATTACCATGCACCATCCTCCCTCTTCTGTTGAGTCGGTGCTCCTCCAGGTTAAACAACACTCAGAGGAAGCACTGAGGATGGTAAGGGCACAAAACGTACTCTAGGTGTGGGATTTCGATGCCCACTACCAAACGTGGCTCAACAGCGGTATTACCGATTGAGCTGGTTGGGTCCCAAAGAATGTTGTTACTAGACTGGGACTGCAGCAGGTGGTGAGGGAACCAACAGAAGGAAAAACATACTTGACCTCATCCTCACCAATCTGCCAGCTGCAGATGCATCTGTCAGTGACAGTATCAATAAGAGTGACCACAGCACAGTCTTTAGGGAAACAACGTCCTGGCTTCACATTGAGAATAAGCTCCATGATGTTGTGTGACACTATCACTGCGCTGAATGGGACAAACTTCAAACAGATCTATCAACTCAAGACTGGGCATCCATAAGCTGCTGTGGACCATCAACAGTAGCAGAATTGCACTTCAACATAAACTGTAACCTCATGTCCTGCCATATGTCCCACTTAACTAGGGGAATCAACTCTGTTTCAATGGAGAGTGCAGGAGGGCATGCAAGCAGCATCAGGCACACCTTAAAATGAGGTGTCAACCTGGTGAAGCCACCAAATCGGACTACTTGCATGACAAACAGCAGCAAGCGATAGAGCTAAGTGATCTGACAACCAACGGATAAGATCTAAGCTCTGCAGTCCTGTTACATCCAGTCGTGAATGGTGGTAGTCAACTCACTGGAGGAGGACACTCCACAAATATTCCCATCCTCAATGATGGAAGAGCCCAGCACATCAGTGCAAAAGTTAAAGCTGAAGATTTTGCAGCAATCTTCAGTCAGAAGTGCCGTGCGGGTGATCTATCCCGTTCTCCTTCAGTGGTCCCCAGCAGTACAGATACCAGTCTTCAGCCAATTCGATTCAGTCCACTTGACATAAATAAACAGTTGGAACACTGAATAGTGCAAAGTCTATGGATCCTGACAACATTCCAGAAATTGTACTGAAGAACTTGCCATTCCCCTTTTCTAAGCTATTCCAGTAGAGTAACAACACTGGGATCTACCAGACAATGTAGAAACCTATCCAAGTATGTCCTGTGCAAAAAAACAGGACAAATCCAACCCAGCCAATTATTTCCCTATCAGTCGACTTTTGATTATCAGTAAAGTCATCAGCAGTAAAGTGTCAAGTAGCACTTATTCAACAATAGCCTACTCAGTGACACCCAGTTTGGGTTCCGCCAGGGTCACTCAGCTCCTGATCTCATTACTGTCTTGGTGCAAACTTGATAAAAGAGCTGATTTCCAGAGATGAAGTGAGAATGACAGCCCTTGACATCAAAGCTACATTCGACTGATTTGGAGGTGCTGATGTTGGACTGGGGTGTGCAAAGTTAAAAATCACACAACACCAGGTTAGAGTCCAACAGGTTTATTTGGAAGCACTAGCTTTCGGAGTGCTGCTTCTTCAACCACCTGATGAAGGAGCAATGCTCCGAAAGCTAGTGCTTCCAAGTAAACCTGTTGAATTATAACCTGGTGTTGTGTGATTTTTAACATTTGACTGAGTGTGGCGTCAATGAGCCCTGGAAAACTGGGATCAATGGGTATCAGAGGGCAAACCTTCCAGTGGTTGAAGTCATACCTGGCACTTAGGAAGATGGAGGTCATTGTTGGATGTCAGTCATCTCAGCTCCAGGACATCTCTGCAGGAATTCTTCAGGGTAGTTTCTTTGACCCAACCATCTTCAGCTGCTTCATCATTGACCTTCCCTCCATCATAGGGTCAGAAGTGAGGATGTTCACAGATGATTGCACAATGTTCAGCACCATTCATGATTCCTTAGATACTAAAGCAGTCCATCCTCAAATGCACCAAGATCTGGACAACATCCAGGCTGACAAGTGACAAGTAACATTTGTGCTACACAACTGCCAGGCAATGATCATCATCAATAAGAGACAATCTAATCACTGGCCTTTGACATTCAATGATGTTGCCATTACTGAATCCCCCATTGTCAACATCTTAGGGGTTATCATTGACCAGAAATGCAACTGGACTCATGATATAAACACAGTGACTACAAGAGCAGGATAGAGGCTAGGAATACTGCAGAAAGTAACTCACCTACTGACTCGCCTGTCCACTATCTACAAAGCACAAATCAGGAGTGTATTGAAATACTCCCCACTTGCCTGGATAAGTGCAGCTCCAACAACACTCAAGAAGCTTGACACCATCCAGAACAAATCAGCCCGCTTGTTTAGCATGACATCCACAATCATCTACTACGTCCACCACCGATGCTCAATAGTAGCATGTGTATCATCTACAAGATTCACTGCAGAAACTCATCAAAATCCTCAGGCAGCACCTTCTAAAGCCCATGATCACTTCCATCTGGAAGGAAAGGACAGCAGATACTTAGAAGCACCACCACATTCAAGTTCTCCTCCAAGCCAGTTATTACCCTGTCTTGGAAATGTATTGCCGTTCCTTCACAGTCGTTGCATCAAAATACTGGAATTCCCTCTCTAATGGCATTGTGGATGAACCCACAGAAGTTGGACTACAGGTTCAAGAAGATAACTCACCACCACCTTCTCAAGGGGCAACTAAGGATGGGCAATAAATACTGCCAACAACATCCACATGATACAAATGAAGAAAAAAAATCGTCTGAGCTTGTTAACCCTTATCAAAGAATCATAACCACAACTGTATCCCTGTATTGATATATTACAAGTATAACAATTGATTGAATGTAATAATTTGTAGAGATTAGTATTTGATGTATTAGTTTTGTTTTAATAAGTATAACAAATAGCAAACTGTTTCTAAGCAGTCAACATAGCCAAAATAAAACCAATTATAACAAATGATTCTCAGGGGAAAAAATGTCAGTGGTAATTAAATGTGTATTTGAATGAGAGCTTCTCCAATTTAAGCAACATTGAGACATGAGCTCAAGGATATCAATCTTTGACACCTGACTGCATATACCCCCTCTTTTTTCTTTAAGGAGAAGTCAAGAACATTTCAAATTATTCTCTTTTCTTAGAGAAGTCACAATAGCAAAGCTTAATGAAGAGGATGGACCCATGGTTAATTGTAAGGTAGCAGATAGGAAATAGTGGGCGGGACAGAAGGCTCTCATCATCTTTTCAAAGGCAAGTAGGGTCAGAAAATGTGCTGCTTGTTCCTATCCTTTGAATACGCAAGTAAATAAAAAGATGATTTCCCGAAAGCTCTGAAAGAGGCAGCTTAAGTGCTACAGAACTACTTCAGGAATGCACACAATGAAGAAGCACCATTGAGTAGCACATTTTATATTCCACAGATCCAGCTGTTGATGATGTTCTGGTAAATCAAAGCTCAGTCGAAAGGAAGGGGGAGAGTTAATTGGACATTGTGTTTCAGGAGGCAGCCTCCCCCCCCCCCCCCCCCCATTAGATTAACTACACGACTTCAGTAAGTGGTCAGGAACAGGAAGTTGTAACTACTAGCAACAACAGTAGAGGAATCCAGGAGATAGTGTTGAAGGGCCCTCAGCCCTTGAGCTTGTCTAATAGATTTAAAATTCTTGCTCCCTGTATGGATGAGAGTGGTGGCTGTAGGGAGGATGAGCAAACTGATTATAGCACCATGGTACAGGAGCCATTTAAGTATGGGGAGAAAAGAGAAATGTAGTTATGATTAGGGATAGTATAGTCAAGGGGGTAGACACCTTTCTCTGTGGCTACGATCGTGAGTACTGAAGGCTGTGTTGCCTGACTGGTGCTCAAGTTCATGATATCTCATCTGGACTGCAAAGGAACTTGGAAAGATCCAGTTGTGGTGATCCATGATACCAATGATGAATATAGGAAGAGGAAAGAGGCTCTGCTGAGGAAATATGAGCAACTAGGTGATAAATTGACACACAGAACCAAAAAGCTAATAATCTCTGGATTACCATTTGAGCATGAACAAATTGATACAGGATGAAATGATTAAAGAGGTAAATGTGTGGCTCAAAGATCGGTAGGAGAAATGGGTTTGAATTTATTCAGAGCTTGTAAAGATTTGCTCTACTCCGGTGCCACGAGTACTGGGGAAGGAGGGAACTGTTCTGATGGGATGGGCTCCACCTGGAGTCTGGGATCTGGGATCAGAGATCCAACAAATGACATACTTCAGACTGGTGATAAAGCTTTAAACTAAATAGTTAGTGGGGGAGGAGATGTGCTCAGTTGCATGGAAAAGTATAAAATCAAAGATAAAGGAGAAAGTAGAATTGCAGACTAGTGATTGATTTGGATTGATACCAGAAAATAAGAGGAAGAGACAGAATGCATGGCTGTCATACTTTACAAAGGGAGCATTAAAGTGTAAGAAAACTCAATAGAACAATCTTTAAGGCTTTGTATCGGAATGCATGAAGCATTCTGAATAAGGTAGACAAAATAATGATGCTAATCGAAGTAAATGGGCATGATCTCATAGCCATTAGGGAAATATGTTACAAAATTGGGAACTTAATATTCAGCGATATTTTACATTTTGGAGAGAAAGGAAGGATGGAAAAGGTGGTGGGGTAGCAGTATTAATAAGAGATGAAATGAGTACAGTTATGAGGGATAATATAGATTCCATTTCAGTAAGAGGTGAAAAATAGCAAGATAAAGAAGATATGGTAGGAATAGTGTACACGTCCCCCAATACAGCAGCCGCTCTGTGGGAAAGGGTGTAAATGAACAACTAATAAGAACACACAAAAAGAATAGAACATTTATCATGGGTGACTTTAATCTTCATGTTGACTGGGTTAATCAAATTGGAATGCTAGCTATGACAATGAACTAAAATAGTGCTTTAGGGATAATTTCCAAAAGCAATACATCATGGAGGCAGGCTATATAATGACCTCCAAGTAAAAGAACTCTGAGAAAGTAGTGATCATAACAAGATAGAATTTAATATTCAATTCAAGAGTAAGAAACCTGGGTCAGAAACAATTGTGTTTCACTTAAATAAAAGGAATTACAATGAAATGAGGATCGGGTGAACAAACGTACACTGGTGGATAGATTGGCAGGAAATGACAGGAGGAGAAAGTGAGGTCTGCAGATGCTGGAGATCAGAGCTGGAAATGTGTTGCTGGAAAAGCGCAGCAGGTCAGGCAGCATCCAGGGAACAGGAGAATCGACGTTTCGGGTATAAGCCCTTCTTCAGGAATCCTGAAGAAGGGCTTATGCCCGAAACGTCGATTCTCCTGTTCCCTGGATGCTGCCTGACGAGCTGCGCTTTTCCAGCAACACATTTCCAGGAAAAGACAGGAAGCAAGCAGTGGAGGTAATTTATGACTTTCAGCAAAATTCATCCCAATAATAAGGTGGAAAGGCTCTAACACAGATAAACCAACCATGGCTAACTGAGGGAGTTAAGCAGAGTATTAAGTTGAAACAAAAACATATAAAGTCAGTGATAACCCCAAAAACTGGCTTAAATTCAGAATCCAGCAAAGGAGGTCTAAATAGGTAATAAAAACAAGGAAAATAAACTCTGAGGGCAAACTCAAGAGGAACATAGAAGCTGACAATAAGAACTTATTTAACTATATAAGAAGGAAGACATAAATCAAAGTGAAGATAGGCCCCTTAGAAAATTAATCTGGGGAAACAGTTTTGGGGAACAGGAATTGGCAGTGGAGTTAAACAGATATTTTGCATCAATTTTTACAGTGGAAGATACTTCAAACATTCCATTAATACTAAAGAACATGGGGAGGAATGAGGTACCATCGCCATCACTAGTGATGTAGTATTAGACAAACTAATGGGGCGAAAGAAAGGTGAGTCTCCTACTCCTGATAGCTTATATCTTAGGATCCAAATGAGATTGCAAAAGACATAGTGGATGCATTGGTTGTAATTTTCCAAAAATAAATGGATTCTGGAGAAGTACCAGAGGATTAGAAAACTGGCAATGTGACACCTCTAATTAAAAAAGGAAGGAAACAAAAAGCAGATGACGAGAGGCTGATTTGCCTAACATCTATTGATGGAAAAATATTGGAATTAATTATTAAGGAAGTAATAGCAGAACATTTGGAAAATCATAATCTAATCAAGGGAATTATGGTCTAACTATTTATTAGAGTTTTTTTGAGGAAGGCTCAACCAGAGTGAATAGAGGGGAACCAGTAGAGGTGTTATATTGTGACTTCCAGAAAGTGTTCAACCAGGTATCTCACAACAGGTTAAGTCATAAGTTAAGAGCCCTCGGTGTCGGAGGTACTATAATGACATGGATAAAGTATTGGTTCATGGACAGGAAATAGTGAGTGGGGATAAGGGATTCTTTTTCAGGTTGGTGACCTGTGACCATTGGGGTTTCACGCAGATTGGTTCTGTGACCACAACTGTATACAATATATGTTAAAAGAAGAAAGGACGTGAATACATGAAGAAAGGAAGTGAATGTACTGAAGCCAAATTTGCAGACAACATTCAAGTAGGTGGGAATGCAGGTTGTGAGAGGGATACAAATGGCTTACAGAGCTATTGACAGGTCAACTAAGTGGGTAAAAAGTCAACAAATGAAGTATAATGTGAGAAAATGTGAAGTTGTTCATTTTGGAAAGGAGAACAAAAGAACAGAGTATTGTTTAAGTAAAGAAAAACTTCAGAAAGCTACACAGGCGCAGCATGTAATTAGGAAGGCTAGTGGAATGTTAACCTTTTTTCAAGAGGGTTGGACTACAAAAGGAGGGAACTATAGAAGGTGTTGGTGAGACCACATCTGGAGGAGTGTGAGCAGTTTTGGTCCTTATTATTTATGGAAAGATATCATTTCATTGGAGGCAGTTCAGAAAAGTTTCACTTTGATGATCCCTGGCATGGAGAGATTATCTCATGACCAAAGGCTAAATAGGTTGGGATTCTACTCATTGGTGTTTAGAAGAATGAGAGGTGATCTCATTGAAACATAAAGGATTCTTAAGGAACATGACAGGGAAAATGGTGAGAGGATGTTTCTCCTCACATAAGAACATAGTCTCAGAATAAAGGAGTACTAATTTCACACTGAGATGCGGAGGAATTTCTCCTTTCAGAAGGTTGTGAGTCTTTGGAACTCCTTGCTGCAGAGTGACATGGTGGCAGATTCCTTGTGTATATTAGAGGTGGAGATGTATACCTTCCTGATCAGTCTGGGAATCAAGGATTATGGGGAAGAGGCAGGAAAGTGAGCATGAGGAATCAGCCATGATCCTGTTGAATAGCGGAGTAGGCTTGAGGGGCTGAATGGCCTACTTCTGTTTCTATTTCTGATGGTCTTATGGTTTTAGAAAGTATGATGGCATATGATGCTTTGATTAAAGCCTCTGCTGTAGACTTTGGACCCAAAAGAATTTTTGTAATAGAATGGGGCTTGATCCATGATTTCAGCATCAGGGTAAATCAGTAGAAGCCTTTTCAATGGATTAATATCATCCAGCACGATGTTGCAGGTACAGAGGTTTTAAATGTTTTTCAATCAAAGGGGGACTTAATGTTCGAACAGTTATTTGAAAATGCTATGCAGGCAGAAATTAGGGCCCAAAATTGGTGAGATTGATTTGTTAAACAAAGGGGTGAGAAGAAAAGTCCATCTCTTCATTTGTCAAAGATAGTTTGAGCAAAATTGGCAACAGGGATGTTTTACACAAAACTGGACTGTGTGTTCTGGCAAGTAACTTTAGACCAAGAGTCAAGATTACTGACTACCTTTATTAAACTGTTTAGGGCATATTGCTCCAGCTTGCTGCTATGTGGGCTCTCTGCTGTGCTAGTGTTTGCCAAAAGGCAATGTCTATAATCCTGGAAGGGGGAAAGGGTACGCTGTGTGGATGATATCGTAATGCATTATAACAGAAAGGAGAAATAGAGAGTCAGGAACACGTCAAAGGCACTTTAAGCCTTACACTAAATGAGAAATGCCAATTCTCTCGAATGACACATCTTCCAAGAATAAAGCATCACAATGGATCCAAGGGAGAACAGAGTCACCAATTGATTTCCAGCACTGAGCAGAGGTTTGCAACCACAGAGAAGAAACATTAGCAGTACTGCAGAGATGAGAAAGGTTGACTGCTTTGCTTCATGAGACAGGAATTCCAGGTTCCTGGCCCATCAATAGTAACAGGAAAACAGCACAAGGGGATATTGGGTGAAGAACTCTTAGAGACCCTTGGGCTGAATTTCTAGCCTGTTTCTAAAGCTTCCTCCTGCCCCTCCTCTTTTGTTGAGTGGGGAAGCTGCCCAGAAGAAAGATATCAACTTTTTATCAGTGCTCCTGATACTTTAAAAAAGATGTAGCTTTGAAAATGTTCTGCATTTAAGTTAATTTATAATTTATTATATAATTTATATATTAACTTAAGTGTATTAAAATCCAGAAGAATGCTTGCACTCCTTGAATACAGGCTCAGCTGACTGACTGACGTTGTTATTAGTTACGTTTTCACAAGTTTTTTCAAATTTCAATATAGTTAATCAAATGAAATGCCATTGCAAATAAACAACTCTTTTAATTAACATATTTTTGAAATTTTGACAACAGGTATATATCTTCTTACATATAAATGTTCTATATGTTCTTAACAATTTGCACCCTCCCATTCCTGCAGTAAAGCATTATTTGCAGTTTCAGAGATCAGTCTTTAAGACTGGTGAACTCATACTGACCTCTAAGCTCCAACATCTGCAGTTCCGCCTGAATCCCTCCAGGTGGAGATAGTGATCATGGCTCACAGCTATTATTTTCATAATTTATTACAATATTAATGCATACACAACCAGTAATTCACTGCTCCCCTTTCTAACTTAAATTGATGTTGTACTCACAATTTTGCAGATGTTTTACATAACTAGAAACAAGAAGGGGAGGCAATTGCCTTGTGGTATTATTGCTGGACTGTTAATCCAGAGACCCAAATAATGTTCTGGCAGACAGCTGAATTTGAATTCAATTTAAAAAAAACCTGGAATTAAGAGTCTAATGATGACTATGGGTCCATTGCTGATTGTGGGGAACAAACCCATCTGGTTCATTCATGTACTTTAGGGAAGGAAACTGCCATCCTTATATGGTCTGGCCTACATATGACTCCAGCCCCCACAGTTATTGACATCTGGGCAATAAAAGCTGGCCTAATCAGCAATGCCCTCAGCCCATGAATGAATGAAAGAAAGAAAATGAGGTATTTGATCAACTCAGTCTGTATTCAAGGAGCACGAACCTTTCTTGGTCTTTGTGTGAAATGTTGATCACTTTCAAGAACCTTAAATCAAATACAGAACATTTTCAAAACTGCATCTTTTTTTAATGTATCAGAAACAATGATAAAAAGTTGGCGCCTTTCTGCTGGGCAGATTCCCCCCTTGACAACTGAGCAGTGGCAGGAGAAGACTTTAGAATCAGGCTGTAAATTCAGCCCAAGGGTCTCTAAGGGTTCTTCAGCTACAACCATAACCTCTTGTGTGGTTGTCCTGTCACTATGCTGGGCCAGAAGCCTGAGAGCCTGATGCTGTGCACTGCTGTGCTGTCAGCTGCTGCTTTCCCCTTGTTTGCTTTGAGTGCTACTACTATGATTCTGAAATGCATACTTGTTAAAAAAACCTAACAATTGCACTCATGACACAGATTGTCACAAACAACCATTCCACAAATCTCTGACATCTTGCATATTGTGACAATTTTATAAATTGTCTATAACGTGGTTTGAAGGCAGTTTTGAGGGGGATCATCTCGGTTATATGAGATCAGGTCTGCTTTAATCAAAAAACGTTTTCTCAGATTAACATTTTCAAGGAATGTGGGGCACACTCAGAAGCAGTGATTCCAAATCTATGTCTAAATTTACCATTCTATACTTTAGAGACAGACCCTTATTGTGTGGTTTGCTACCTGCATAAAGAAGAAAAGACTTAGCGTGTGTCTGTCAGATCTTCCTTTTCCTGTGGAACACTGGGAGGTATAGTTCAATCAATTTCTGAAAATTGTCTGTCATAAACAATTTTTGGTTTTAAATGCTGGCTTCTTTACAGCAAAGACCAACTACTATCTTCTGGTTCTGTTGTCTAATTGTGATCTCTCCACATGTTTCTTGGGTGATTGGGTTATTTGAGGATTCGGAGAAAGTGAGGACTGCAGATGCTGGAGGTCAGAGTCGAAGAGTGGGGTGCTGGAAAAGCACAGCCGGTCAGGCAGCATCTGAGGAGCAGGGGAATCGACGTTTCGAGCATAAGCCCTTCATCAGGAATGAGGGGCTTATTTGTGGATTATCAGATCAGGCAGTATCTCATTGACTAGCAGAGCATATCCATGGACTGAGTGGTCTACTTCTGTTCCAACATTTCTTGTATCATAACCCATGCTCTGTCATACCTGCCTTCGAGAACCTCCAGCCTTCTTGCCTCCTGCAAGGCTGCCATGTCCTTTTGATGTGGGTGTCATAGTATAAGATCTGCTGCATTTATTGGCTGAATGGCAATGTCCAGACATTCATTTTCTGGGGAGCAGTGAAGTATTCCCCCAATCTGACGCAGAATCCTTGACAACCTGTCTGATGGATGTAGCATGGAGTGTGAAAGCGAAGACAAAGCTTTGTATATGATGTTCTTCCACAAGGTAGGGTGCTGGATATGAAGTTGAAGTTGAATTCCAATGATTTAACCACAAATGAGGAGCATTTTGAATGTGTTTGTGGAAAAAGTAATTGAAGAACTCGTTTGTAAATCTTTCATGAAAGAAAACACACTCATTCGAAGTTCTTTTCAAATTTCAATGAAGTTGATCAAATAAAATACCATTGCAAATAAGTAACTCTTTTAAATAATCTGTTTTAAAAATTTTGACAAGAGGTGTAACTTTAATATGTATGTTCTATATCGTCATTAACAATTTGCACCCTCCCATTACTGTAATAAATCATTATTTGCAGTTTCAGATAATTTTCAGTCATCCAGAGTATCCATTGTTGACAATTCCATTAGGAGCAGTGATAATAAAAGTTTCCTACTAACCCTCCTTGATCAGATAATCCAGGAGATAGGACATCCCATTAGATACACACTATAGCTTAATCTTTGACTGTTGTGACCAATTAAAGCTCAATGCAGAAAATGTCAGAAATTGCTAAGTTTGAATTGTCCATTCATTGCTGCCTGATGCATCCCTGAGATATGGGAAGGAAGTCCACATGATCCATGGAAATATTGTTGTTGTCTAAATGTTAGAAGATCTGAGATCCAGTTGCAAACATGTTCCCCTTCAAAAAAAAAGAAAGTTATAATGAAACAGGATTGGAGACTTATGAAAGACTGAAGTTAGTCAGGACTGCGAACACGAAAAAGGTTAACTATTGCATCAATGCATGTGTATGCACCTCTTCACAAGATTGTAGGTGTTCTTGGTGTGAGTATTGCATGGGATACATTTAATAGTACGATTTATCCTTGTGATAGAGCGTGCATGTGGTAAAAGAAAGAAATGTGTTTTCTTAAGAAATTTGATGAAACTTCTAGAAGTACAATGCTGCAAAGCAAGAATTGTAATATACTGTATGTGACAGTTGATTGGATATACAGGTCATTCTGCTATAATATGTGTTTTGTCAACACAAGTTGGTTGTAACGCGATTGACGAATAGGGGACGCTGTTTCCAAATTGCGAACTTTCAAAATGTGTATTGGCTATAACATGATTGCGTCACCAATACTTTAAGTGCTATTTTTATTGTGTGATTTTTACTTAGCGCAGGATGACACAAGAGTGCAACCATTGCATTATAGAAGAAATACCTGTGTGCTAAAATCACAAGGAGGAAGAAATCATTAGATTTCTCCAGTCTATTAAAGGAACATTATAGCATTTGTTTGACATCCTGTTCACTAATGTTTGTGCTTACATTTGTCATCAATTTTTTGTCTCCTCTATTTAACTGTCCACTTCCACATTGCTATGCAAATTAGCCCTTTCTTAATTAAGTATAAAAAAATAAACAAACCTGTTTTAACAAATGACATCTTGTCAGGTGGTGAAACTTTGTATCAGTTAATTTAATCTCTGTAGCTTCATGTATTATCTACGCCCACATGAAGTTCAGCATGCCTAATCACACTTTAATGACAATGTCTATTATAGTGTTTTAAAATGTAATAATAGATTATTGTGATACTCAGAAATAATTGTAATGCTGTTGCCTGTCGATTTGTTTTCATTCAGTGTCATGTTGAACATTTTCTTTCTGCTTGTTTGTCCCTCCTGAGTGATGTAAGATGATTTGAAATGTAACCTTTAAGAAGAAAAACTCACTTTTATACAATACCTTTGATGATCCAAAAAGCCTCCAGCCATTTAGGTACTTTTGAAGGGCAGCCACCCGTTATAATGTAGAAAATGCAACAGCCAAGATGTGCACATCAAGGTTCTGTATGCAACAATGAAATAATGACTAGATATTCCTTTTTTTTTAATGAATGAGAAGTAAGTAATGACCAGGGTACTGGGGAGTTTTGCTCTGTTGTTTGTCAAATAGTGCTATAGGATCTTTTCTGTGTTTTTTTCATCATTTCTCCATTCTGCAACTCAGGATTGTACCTGGGTACTCTGTACCTAAGATGGCACCATGTGTTGGTGACATTGTTACACTGTAACTAATCTTGTAACTGAAGAAGTTGTACCCAGGTATTTCTGTACCTAATATGGCATTGTAAGTGGTGACCTGTAAACTTTTCACTGTACTCATTTGAGTACATGTGACAATAAAGTTAATTCAATTCAATTGCTAGATGGAGCCTTGGTTTAATTGAAAGAAGATACCTCTGGCAATGTGGCACTTCTTCAAATACTGCACTGAGGCGTTAAGTTAGGATTTGTGTTCAAATTTCAAGGACTTGAACCCAAAACCTTCTGATTCAAAACGACTGAGCCAAGATAACACCAATAAAATAAACATTGGGCTTAATGTTCATTCTAGAAATGTAAATTCATGCAAATTTTACTATCTACTTCTAGAGAGAGAAAATGATGCACTGGCTGCAACATTAAATTGAGTCCATGTTTGTCTGTTCACATTCCTGGTTCCTGCTTAAGGATAAGCAATGTGTTAATCTGGAAGCCACACTGATATTTTCTTTTCTTCAACCAATACAGATGGAGATTCCTCTCATTTGCTGGTTCTTAACTCCTGAGATTTAAATCATTTGTCCCAAGCTCTGCATCTCTCACACAATCTAGATCACAATCTGTTAATTGCAATGATAGATATTGTTTTAGTCATCTTCATCTTTAGCTGTTAAGGTGTAGTAATGGCTAAAGTTTGATACTCAATGAAAATGAAGGGAAGATTTCACATATTATCAAGTGGATGCGTATTAGAGATACTCACTACTTTATTGTGATCTTGTCAGCGGAATAATTGATGGTGACAAATGCAATTTTGTTCGGTGAGAGGATGCATTGGTGAGAATTGAAATCTTTTCAGGAGCTGTTGTATTGAACAATGACTGCTGGCAGAATTCCAATCTTTAATGTTGTATTGCTGCCAATTATACATTTCGTGCATATTTTCCATGTCAGTGGTTTGGTATGAAAATGGTCTTTCATCAAGTGAAGTGCTCAGAAAAGGCCTGCATCATCTGCTAGATTCACAATGTGACAGATGCAATTTGACTTATGCACAGAGCTAACATCTGGAATGATTTTAAAATGTATTCAGTGTATTTACATGAAGCATTCATTGCCAAAACCTGAAAATCCATTTGCAAATTACGGTTATGAGTTCTTCTCATGAATGAATGACATTTGTGCATCAAATGGATCTTATGTGTGCTACTACCTACAGGTTGCCCATTGTATCTTGTCTACAAGTCAAAGGGGTGTCCCACTAAACATTTAACCTACAGCATTTTCACATGGTCTAGGCCTTAAGTATAAGTGGGACTCTCTGTAGTAACAATAGGTGCAGACAGTCAGGCAGGAAGCATATTATGGGGTTAGTGTCACCACATTACTCTAGAGGATCTGGGTACAAATCTCAATGAGAACAGGTTTGAACAACAATCCTACATGGCTGCATGCCAGACTATGTATTCTCATGACTTGTTACTCATTAGTGCAACCCAATCTGAAATATTCATACCATTTTGTAGCATGTTGAATCCATAGCTGTACTGTACACCAAACTTCAACTTAGATCTGAAATTCTTGTCATCGAAATACTTTGAAAATAGTTCCCATCACAATTCAACTTCGTGAACCATGTTCAATTACGAGAGAAAATGGGCTGTAACATGCAGACATCTCTTCACCAAATGTCTTTGTTAAGCTTGCAATATTTGAAGACGTTTTTATGCTTGAAAGAAAGAATGACATAATTAATGGGAGAAAAGTGAACCAAACTATGAGAGTTGAGAAGTTACAAGTTCAAGAATTTCCTTCAAGAAGTTAAAAAAGCATATAACACCAGATTATGTCCAACAGGTTTATTTGAAAGTACAAGCTTTTGGAATACTGCTCCTTCATCAGGTAGCTAGTAGGGCAGGATTATAGGACACAGAATTCATAGTATAAGATCAAAGTGTCATACAACTGATGTGACGCATTGAACAAACCAAGATTGCTGTTAAATCTCTAATCACTTAGAATGGGGATGCAGGTTTTGATTGATTAGTATGTAAATTCCAGAACTTCTTTCAAGTCACAGTCCTAAGATAACTTAAGGTTTTATCAGTATATAAAAAAAATGACATCTCAGCTCAGGCAATGCATTAAAGATGTAAGGTTAGAGTCTATCTGTATACCGACCTTAAGTCAGACTGGTTCTATTTCCAAAGTAGGAATTTATAAAATGTCACATGGGTTGACTGCCTGCAGATTGTATGCTTTTTGAACAAAATAGATTGTATCTGCAAATACAAATCTGGAAATGCAAATTCACCCTATAGACTTATATGTGTCTGTGCGTGCGTCCATTTGTGTATATGTGTGTGCATGTGAGTGTGTGTGTGTGTGTGAGAGAGAGAGTGTAAATGTGTGTGTGTATGCTTGATAGAGTGTGTGCATGAGTCTGACAGAGTACATGCCTGTGAGAAGGTGTGCATGTGAATGTGAGTGTGTGAGTGTGAGTGTGAGTGTGAGAGAGAGAGAGATATGTGTATGAAAGAGAGTCTGCGTGAGTGTGTGAGGGTGATTGTGTGTAAGAGTGTGTGTGCGTGTCTGCTAGTATGTGGGTGTATGAGAGTGTATAGAGTAGTGAGGTCACCTGTAATGTGACATGAACACAAGATCCTGGTTGAGGCCATCCTCATGGTACCGAACTTGGCTATCAGTTTCTGCTCAGTGACTCCGCATTGTTGTGTATCCCAAAGTCTGCCTTGGAGGATGATCACCTGAAGATCCAAGGCCGAATGTCCCTGACCACTGAAGTGTTCCTCGACTGCTGATTGTTGAACGGTATCCCTTCATCTGTTGTCATATTGTCTGCTTGGTCTCACCAATGTACCATGCCTCCAAGCAATCTTGCTTGCAGCATATGATATAGACAACATTGGCCAAGTCACATGAGTACCTGTTGCACACATAGTGGGTGGTGTCCCTACATGTCAACATGCCACAGCTAGAAACCGTAACATCCTCAGGAGACAGACTGATAGGGGATCTTGTGGAGAGACTAATCGGGTTAAAATAATCTATTCAAAGCCTTCAGGGAACTTTGGTCCATGCCATTGATGCCTTGTTGGGAGATGTTTGCCTGCATGAAAATGTAATAGCAGGCCAACATCAACTTTATGCTTTAGATGTAGACAACATTATTACCACAGATAACAATATACACTAAAACAGCAAGATCTGCCACATGGTTTATTGCACTTATCCAGATGTTGACTGGCACTTCTTCTCTGTGCAAAGCATGTGGCAGCAACAAATATTGGGCAGGTATGTTCAGGAAGTCTGGTTATAAAAACCAAGCCAGACCCTAGAGCAAGACACAGGTGAGTAACACGGTTGGGGTACAATGTTACACCACTAATAACAAAGAAATACATTGAAACATAAACAAACATTTCAATGAGGCGAACAGCTAACAAACGAAAAAACAACTTTCAGAAGGTGGATGACCAAATTCTTTGTATTGTCAATCTCACACACCATGTTGACAGTAGAAGAGAATCAGAAGCTTTCATGACCATCAACACCACATGACCACAAAACTCAGGGTGACATATCTTCTGAGCAAACTGATTCAGAAGTTGGTCCCAATATATTACCAACATGCTACTACTACATGTATCCCAACAAGTGGCATTCCAAGGTACGACCGACAAAATACTGTCTCACAGTGTAAAACGGATCATTAATTCTATGCAGTGGCAGAATCACACCATAATACCAAGATGCAAGTTTAATTTCGATTTGTGAAATCTTCTACCTGGTAGATAACAGTGGCCTAGTAGTGTTAGGGCCATGAGAATGCACCAATCTCAGCATTGTATTGATGATGCTGCTCTTTTATGTGTGCTTTATATTAATCGTTCGCAGGATATGAGCATTTTTGGCTAGGCCAGCATTCATTGCCTATCCATAATTGCCCAGAGGGCGGTTAAGAGTCAACCACAATGCTGTGAGCCTGGAGTCACATTTGTGCCAGACCAGGTAAGGAAGCAGTTTCCTTCCCTAAAGGACATTAAGGAAACAGATGGGTTTTTCCTGACAATCAATAATGATTTAATGGTCATCATTAAATTTTTAATTCCAGATATTTATTAAATTCAAATTCTACCATCTGCCATGGCAGGATTTGAACCCAGGTCCCCAGAACGACACTGAGCCTAAAACCATTCTACCGTATTGAAAGCCCCACTTCCAGTTTTTCCATGGTTGAGATAATCGTAAGGACTCTAAGGGAGCTACCATACCTGCAGTCTGTTGCATTGACTGACCTGAGTGAGTGCATGGGTCTTTCCTTATCACTGTTGAAGTGTTCTGATCCTGAGTTTTTCCTTGCCACGGTATTGCTGGTTCATGCCTAGACTTCAAAGTCTTCTGAGACCTATCTATCCTTTATGTCTCCCTTTATGTCATCAAAGTCATCTCTTTTTCTGGCAGTGTCTTTAAACTTGTAGCTGTGGCAGTTTTTTTCCTCCCCCATGCTTTATTTGACTCTTTAAGCCAAGATTGCTATCTCCATGTTGAGATCCTGATCTGAACTATATCTTAGGCTATGCATCTCTGTAAGTACACTGTGCCTGAAATTATTCACTTGTTATCTCTAAGCAAAGTTTTTCAACTCCTTTTGTACTGTACTCCTTCTTTATTCATATCTGTAAATAATAGGTTATGAAACACAGCTCTCTCATGTCATGTCTCTTATCACACGTTCCTTCTAGACTTGTGCCTTCTCTCTAACTGGTACCAACCTCATGATCAGTTACATGATCATGGTTTAGGCTGGTTATTATGTTTAGCAGCATAATGACAAAGACAGTCAGAGTGCCCATGGTGACATTTGATTTCCCTCAAATTATTCTTAACCCATTCATTCTCTGTTTTTCAAAGAAATAAGATAGAAATCACAGAAGGACAATCGCTGCAGGTGACCAATACCAGGCAACAAAGAATGATTCAATATTGATGCTACTAAGTTTAAGTTCCCAACATGTAAGAACCTACCCAGCCTTTATTGCTCATTTGCAATGGTAAAAATGGTATTCATGTTTAATACAAGTATATTATAGCCATAGGCCATTTGATCCTTCAAATCAGCTCTGTCATTCGATGACATCATGGCTGATTAGACTATCCTCATCTCCACTTCCCTGCCCTTTTCCTGTAACTTTTGATTACTTCACTGATTAAAAATCTGCCGCTTCATGATCCAGCCGTGAGAGCTCTTTGTGGGAAAGAAATTCCACAGATTTCTCATCATCTGTGGGAAAAAAATCCTCCTCATCTCTGTCTTACTCTGAGATTACGCCCTTTGGTTTTAGATTCTCCCATAAGGGGAAACAACCTTTCCACAGCTACTCTGTCAAGCCCTCTAAGAATCTTGTAAGTTTTAATAAGGTTGCCTCTCATTCTTCTAAACTCTGATATGAACAGGACCGACCGATTCAACCACTTTGTAAGACAGACCCTCCATATCTGGAATCAACCTGGTGAACCTCTTGTACTGCCTTCAATGGCAGTATATTTTTCCTGAGATAAGGAGACCAAAACTGTTTGCAGTATTCCAGGTGTGGCCTGTCTGGTGACTCGTCTTGTTTAACAAGACATTCATATTTTCTAAAAGTGTAAGAACTGCAGATGCTGGAAATCAGAAATTTCTGGTAAAGTTCAGCCGTGCTCGCAGCCTTTGTGGAGAGAAAGCAGAGATAATGTTGTGGCTTCAGTGACACGTTCTGAAGCATTGTTTTCCATACTGATCAATAATCGATCTATGTCATCCTTAAATATCCAAAAGGACTGTGCCTCCACGGCTCTCTGTGGCAAGGAGTTCCAAAGACTCTCAGCCCACTGAGAAAAGAAATTTCTTCTCATTTCCATTTTACATTGGCACCTCTTAATTCTAACACTATCCCCTTTGGTCCTAGACTCTTCCATGAAGGGAAGCATCCTCTCAGCATTTATCCTGTCAAGCCCCTTTATCTGCAATGCCCTTACACCCACCCCCAATCCTGAAGAAGGGTTACACCTGAAGTGTTGACTTCTCCACCTTCTGATGCTACCTGGCTTGCTGTCCTTCCAGCCTCCTGTTTGTCTAATGTGGATTCTAGCATCGACTGTTTATTTGTCTCAAAACAATTTTCCAGCCTGCCAACTCTGTTCTCATTTCTTTGTAATGACCCTTGTTTAAGTTTGGCACAATTGTTCCTGACCCAATCTCAAATTCTCAATCTCAAATTGAATGTTAAATTCTATCATGCTACAGTCACTGTTTCTTAGGGGATTTTTTTATTCTAGGATCTTTTATTAAATCTGCCTCATTACACCTTACCAGATCCAAAACAGCCAGACCCCGGTTAGATTCACAACATATTGTTTGAAGAAACTGCCTTGAAACAAATTGAGGAGCCATTCTCTTTCATGGCTCTGTCTGCTGATTATATTTTTCCAGTCTATATAAAGATGAAGGCCACTCATGGTTAATGTACTGCCATTTTATATGCCCTCATTATCTTCTGATTTATTACAAGTCCAACAGAGCAACATATGGTCCGTGGCCTCTACTCCCACCAGTGTCTTTACCTTTTATCATTTATAGCCTTCACTATTATGTATTCTACAGTTTCTGATCTAAGATCTTCTTGCTACTGTATTTATTCCATCCTGTAATCATAAAGTTACTTTGCTACGCTTTCCTTCCTGCTTGTTTATATGAAATGTAACATACATCTGAATATTTAGTCACCAGCTTTGATCTCCTTGCAACCATGTCTCCGTAATGGCTATTAAGTCATACTCATTAATCTCTATCTGTACTGTTAATTCATTTATTTTTCTCTCAATGCTATGTATATTTACATAAACTCCCATCAATTGTGCCTTTTTAAAAACCATTTTTTCCTCCCTTTGACCTGATTTGCTGCCATATGTTTTTGCTTTGTGAGCCTACATTTTTCTTCTCCAGATAGAACACTTCTGTACTCAAGTTAAAGCCTTCTCTGCAGTCCATGTTATTTGATTCTGATCCGAGCACACCCCACCAGAACAGCTCTTTTCTACCACAGTACTGGTAGCAGTGTCCCACTAACTGAAACCCGTTATTCCCACACCAATCTTCGATTTGGAGATGCCGGTGTTGGACTGGGGTATACAAAGTTAAAAATCACACAACACCAGGTTATAGTCCAACAGGTTTAATTGGAAGCACTAGCTTTCGGAGCGACGCTCCTTCATCAGGTAATTGTGGAGGACACAATTGTAAGGCACAGGATTTATAGCAAAAGTTTACAGTATAATGTAACTGAAATTATACATCGAAAAATACCTTGATTGTCTGTTAAGTCTTTCATCTTTGAGGCATTCATTTAACTTCTTCACTTTATTTACTTTATCCAGTTTGTCCACGGCGCAGAAAACAATCCCCAGACTATTACCTTGAGCATGTTTTGATATGAAATACTTACAGGAATTTTCACCCCCTGTACTCAGTGAACAGGAAGTGTGTGAGCTCAGAACAATGAGAAATTGATGCACAATTTCTCCTGGTGTGAGCTGAGATGACTGCAAGTTCCCATCTTATGCCGATATTTACAAGAGATGTGCAGAGTGAGCGGAACATCTGACACCCTATGAATTTGTTTGTTGTACCCTTCAGCTCCATCTTTTTACTGTTGTGATTTGTTGGAAGTACAAGCCTATGGTGACATTGCAAAATAATGAGGCATCAGGAAGTTGGCAAATGGTGGAATTTTATTCCTGAACAAATGGGATTTAAGGACTGCAGAAGGAATAGAGCAAGATGGTAAATTAGAGTCAAATCACTCACAAAGCAGAAATAAAAACAAGAGAAAGACTGGATTTAGAAGGAAAGAGACAGAAGGATTAACTTTAACAACAATTTTCTCCATGAAGGAATGTGATTGATACATTCAAACTGTTCCCTCTCTAGGCAAGAGTAGTTGCTTTGGATTTGTACTGATGATTGTCATTCTGCCTGAAAGGTACTTACACTAAAAGGAAGTTCCAGCCCTAACTTCAAGCTATGCGTTTAACTGGCCATTAATATGTAATTCCAGTGTGTTCTTAAAGACAATGTGGAGGCTAAGGATGCTTAATAATCTATGTAAAACAAATGATTGGGTGAGATGAATAGATCAGGAAATTTGTGACTCTTGGTGTCTCTCCATCCCCGATCTTGCTGTTTGATTTCCGCATTACCAACATGATTCATCATTGACATGCCATTATTTTTGCTGCATGATTAGTGCAGCAAGACCATTATTTCCAAACACTATTTGGTGTATACATTGTGTACTTTTAATAAAAGCAGCTTTCCTGTGTTTCACCTGGATTTTCATTACAGTCTTTCCAAGACAAATAATATTTTCAGAATGTATTAGGTAAATTTGATATTGTTTCTATTTTTATGAAGTTTAATTCCTGCTGCAGTAGTTGAACAGCAATACCAAGGGTGGAATCTTTTACAGATCCTGATGACATGGGCTGTGGCAATAAAATGTAGCAGAATCATAGAATCCCTGCTGTGTGGAAACAGGCCATTCAGACTACAATCGCCCTCTGAAGAGCATCCTACCCAAACTCATTCCCCAATCCTATTCCTGTAACCCAGCACACAATGGGCAATTTAGCATGGCCAATCCACCCAACCTGCACATCTTTGGACTGTGGAAAGAAACCAGAGCACCTAGAGAACACCTACGCAGACACAAGGAGAAGGTACAAACTCCACACAGACAGTCGCCCAAGGCCAGAATTGAATCCAGGTCCCTGGTACTGTGAGGCAACAGTGCTAGCCACTGAGCTACCGTTCTGCCTCAAACCCATGAAAAGTCCATGAGGCTTATCTCAGTATTTTCAAATTTGCTGTGTCCTTTAATTAAGTTCTGGGCATTGAGATGAGTCTCGCTTGGCAGTGGAGAGGGAGATTATTGCATGTTAATGACATTGTTAACTCCACATCTCATCTCATTTTATGCAGTTTTTCTCTTTTATATTCAGCCTTGAGCAAACTGGACACTAAGAATTCCTGACGTGAAGTCAGAGAGGTTACCAGGCAACTTCTGCTGGCCATTGGCTGCAAAGAGCCTCCATGTTCCTCACCACCCAACATTACCTCTGAGCACAGTTCAAAGGCACCAGCTGTATGAAGCTCTTGTCGACTGATATTGACATTCAATAATTACCATAGCCATGGCATCTCTCTGCTCCACTTGCAAGATGTTTAGGAGCCACACAACCGCATTGCAGGGTGCACCAGCAATTAGCACTGAAAGGCAAGAACACATTGTGTGTCTGGATAGGCACGTATTGAACAAGGCTGCAACCCAAGGTTGCTCACTTGCTCTCCCAGCACTTGTTCATTTAGTGCATACATGTATGTTTACAGCAGCCATGCTTTGAATTGCCGTGCCGTACCGGTTAGTGCTTTGCTGCTTCAGCCAGAGACTGAACACTATCAGTATTAGTGTTTTGACATACTCTTTTGTGCAGACACAGACAAGCTGCTTTTCATACTTGTCAGCAGGGATCTGTTTGATCAGCCGGAGAATCATTTTGCTGTCGGTCAAACTGAAACATCAATCTCACATCTACAACATGTGCCTGCTCAGCAAGCCCATTGCATATTTATTCATCCTAACGGTCATGGTGGAAATTTCGTGGTGGGTAGTCTCCATTCTGGTCCAGCCAGGGCCGCTGCCTGTCAGGGGAACTCAGTTCTGTCAGTTGAGGACACAGTCTGCTCACAGTTCAGGGGCTTGACTACTGTCAAATTGTCTGATTCAGCTGGACATGATGAGGGGATCTGTCCGATTACAGTCTGGGAAGTAGGCAATTATCTTACTTGGAAGACCATGATAAGGAGTTAGGAGAATCGCGTAACATCAGTCGCCTGTAATGACAAAGATCACGGGCCTGGTCTGTCATTTCTACGTGTTACCCGTTAAAATTGGTTGAGTGGTGAGGATGTTCAAGGGGGGCGTTGTTACAAATTACCCAGAGGGAGTGGGGCAAATAAGGCTGAGGAGAAAGCAGAGGCAAGGTGGAGACAAGGATGGTGACGTTGCAGAGGGAGGGGGTTGTTTATGAAGTACAGAATCAGAGAGTATGGTGGTGGGCTTATCAGCTGTGACCACCACAGGAGGACTTTACAGCACCAGGGTGGATATCAGTGGAGTATTGTCAGAGCTCAGAGGCCAGAGAGTGAACTTGGAGGCAACTTTCAAAGTGGTGTGTGGGAATGGACTGTGGAGGTAGTGCAAGATATAATGGGACATGGAGATTCAGTGAATACCTGGCCACCACATGAAGCCCAGTTACTGAGGGTGTTCCATCATGAGCTCCATTCCCTACCTCACTTGCTGTTCTTCCGGCGCTAACTGCAATTGGAAAGTCATTGGGACAACACCTACAGTGGATTGCAATCAGTGTCATTTTATTGACGAAAGCATGGGCTCCGCATCTGCTGGACCCAGCTCAGGCAGAGGTTGCAGCTTTGGGGACCCTCCACATGCATCAGCTCATGGAGGACAGAGGCCTTCCCCCTCAGTTCTGTTTCCTGGGAATGAGTGAGGTGCAGGGTGAACAGGCTCCGTATGTCTCGGGACACTGTGACAGAACTATCCCATTGCTGCAGAGTGACCTGAGGGCTGCAGGAATGGGAGGCTATCCGCCTCTAGTAACTGAGAAGGTGACAGCAGCTTTCAGCTTCTGTGAGACAGGTTCCTTCTAGTGAGTGACTAGCGACCTGCTTAGGGGGTGGGGGGGAGCGTGGGGGGGAGGGGTGGGGGGAGTAGATTCAGACATGTACCCACAAATATATTAGGACAATGATCCAGGACATCTGTGAAAGATCACACTGGCTTATTTCATTCTCTGATGACAAGGTCAGTGTGGTAGCTGGGACGTAAAGTTCAAAAACATGGCTGGCTCCTTCTCGGTGCCAAGTACTATTGACTGCACACACCTGGCACTGAGAGGTCCGTATCACAACATTGCAGAACCCTTCAACAGGAAGAGATTTCATTCCTTTTACTGTTCAGGTGATCTGCATTTACTGTTAAGACTTCTTGGAGATGTGTGCCTGTTGCCCTGCCACCTAGCTGTAGGAGTACTCCAGGTATTTTTGAGGGTCCAGGTGCTTTACCTGACTGGCTATTGGTGGACAAGGGATACCCAAAGTGGCCACGCCCCATGGCAGCTTTGCACAACCCCCTGACTGCTACAGATTGCAGATACAATGTTGTCCTTACTTTAACCAGAGCCGTGATGGAGAAGATGATAGATCTGCTGATTACATGATTCCTGTACTTGGGCTGATCTGGACAGGGATGCCCTCCAGCCTAGACTGGACAGAGTCTTCAGTATCATCCTGGAATACTGTTCTCTGCACATTTGGAGAAGGCAGTGAGGCAATGTTGTGGGGACTGAGGAGCTGGATGAATGCGGGCAATCCCTCTTGAGAAAGAGGATGAGGACACTGGGAAGGAGGAAGCTCTCTTTCTGCATGACAGTGATCAGCTGGATCAGGTGGTACAAGCCTGACTGAAGCTGATAGATCCCCAGTTTCAGGAGATGGGAGCTAATTACAGATAAATCATGAATTGCAAAATAGATGTTTTTCATCATGCCAGTATTTTGTTTGCATTGCAGGGTTGAACTGTAGTCTCTATTCATTTAGTTTATGTTCTCTTTTGCTGACTACAAATGAGAGTTCATCTTTGGTACTATCCCATTGCTCCCCTAGTGGAAAAATGGCAAGCTATAGGTCTACAGTGGGCTGTAAGGATGGAGTAGAATAACTCAGAGAGGGTGGCTTGGTGGCAAGTAGCTAAGGACAGGTTAAGGCAAGACTCGTTTGAAAGAATGGGTTCTATGTGGATTGGAGTGTCAGCCATGCCAGCTAAGTGTTGTGAGCTTCATGGCTTTGTGGCTGTTGTGCCATTAAATTGCAAGTGAAGGGCATCAAATTGCAAACGGTGGTCTGACTGCATAGTTGCCTTTTCAAGATGGCACAGGAACCAGGGATCCAGTTTTAGGGGGATGGTGAATGAATGATGAGTTGTTCTGGAATGACTGGTTGTAGAATCAGGCTAGAATCAGATGACAGAGATGAAATAGAGGGGGGATAGGTAGTTAATGAGGTGAATTCTGTGAGGCTTTGTGCAATGCTACAAAGTCTCAAAGAAAGAAACCCTCTCAGAAATTCAGTGAAACAGACACTTTGGCAAAAAAAAGTAATATTTAGCTCCCAGTTGCATTTGTATATCACTTTTAATATTTCAGTAATGTTCTATGTGTTGCTTCACAGGAGCATTTGACACCCGGGAGTCATTAGGTTAGCTGAATAAAAGCTTAGTCAAGGAGGTAGATTTTAAAGTTATCATAAAATGGAATAGATGGATGGATTGGTAAAAGATTTAGGGAGCACATTTCAGAGCTGAAGGCACAGCTACCTGTAGGGGAGTAAAATAAATTGAGGCTACATAAGAATTCAGAATTGGAGCAATGTAGAGAACTTCATCAGATCTACATGGCTGTTTCACAATTGTTGTCATAATCCTTTAAAGGATTTCTAATTCCATGCCAAATATGCCTATAATAATTGAAATGCATCATTAAGAGGAACTCAGAATTTGAATGCGTAATGTGGCCATTTCCTGTTCAGATCGACCTGTGCTTTTACTGGGCTATGCTAGGTTCTTTTGATTGGCCCTTAAGATGATAGCATCACATTTTTGATAGAAGCCATAATGGATTTACAATTATCTATTTTCTTGAAATTGCTTGACTTTTCAAAATTGAAAAGTGCAATTGCCAAGAGTTTTGACAGGGATGTTTGATAGCAGAAGTGTTTCAATCCTTTGGGAATTAACCAGCATCTGTGCTCATTTAGTTTGTCTTAGGTTCTCTGTACAGTTGAATTCTGATTAAAAGGTATCTTGTTTCCAAGACACTTTTTCATGGATTAAAACTATGTATTTAGATCAGGATTTCTATACACTGCTTATAGAATCTGACCAATCCACAATGTTTATACTTGGGACACATTTTGTGATTCAGTCTGCAAATGAACAGCAATTAACATTTTATTATACAAAGTATAATCTTCTATAAATGCAGTCTTTATGTATCAGAGTTAACCGACATGATGGATTAACAATTTGTTGAGTAATTAAAATACAAAACTGAAATTTTCTATTTGGATCCAGCTTATGGATATTTACCCATTGTACTTTGATCTGAAATATTACATGAGAGAATGAAAAGTGATGGGTTTTCTATGCTTCTGAATTTTTTTTTTGCTGACCAGTGTTGCACTATGTATTGAAAGATTTTGAAACCTTTTCCGACAAGTTTGCAGAATGATACTCAGGCAGCTTCCCTCCACTCTGGTACTCTGATCACCTGACCAACACTTCCTGAGATGGTGAGGAATGTGATGAGAAGAGAAAATGATAGACTGACTTGTCCAGTGAAATACATGCCCCTAAAGTTGTTACCTCAGCAATTAAGTGCTGGGTGATAATATCCATTGGGGCTGTTCATGACTCAGCACCAAGTAAGGCTCTCCAGTGGTCAATGAATGGCCACTTAAAGACCTTAACATCCCACTGGCCTAATTATTTGCCTGCCAGTTATGTTGATTGGGATGGTGCTCCATTTTCCACAATCTGGTACCAAATGAGGGATATAAAGTGTTGGCTTCTGAAGGTCACCTTTCCTCCCACCTCCTATGACCTCCATCTCCCCACAACTCCCAGACTGTATGACCTGAAAGGAAACTATCTACCTTCTTGATGTTGGAATCCCTGAATCCTGGGCCTTCGTTCAACGATCTCCAGGATCCAGAAGCTGCAGGTCTCTGATTGATGAGCTCTCTTGTCGATGGTGACAGGGATTCAATTGTCCCTGAAGAAGCCTGCGCTCACACCAAAGGGGTCAAGCACTAGATCCTAGTCTTTAGAGATTCAACTGTAAGCATCTGTGTGTTTGGTATGTGATGTAACAGAGACACATTAATGCACATGGAACCAGGCTCTCAGTTGTTCATCTGGCACTATGTGACATTCCATCTGTGAGATCAATGATGTTTCACCTTTTGAAACCAAATTTGAATCCATCTTCAACAAATAGGCCACATATCTCATTTTGTACACACTAGGAAGGGTTGGTCCAGTGTCCCTGACATTGTTTTAAATGTGATATCTGAGCCTATAAGATTTTTTTTTTATAAATGGGAGTTTGAACAAGGTGGCATTGGAGCAAAAGGCACAGACACCCATAATTAACACATTATAACATTTATGTTTATTGGCATTCCTCAATTTAAAAAATAGTTTCTGCATAGAATGCATCACCTCACATCACCTCACAAAACAATTGGAAGCTCTCACTCAGTTCAATAGGGTCAAAGCAGATTAAGCAGATTTTATAGATGAAGAAATCATTGCAGTAAAATAGAACAGCAATAAAGAAGGATTATATAGAGATCTTTTTGAAGTCGGACTCACCCACTTGTATGACTAAACTGATTAAGAGTTTTAGAGCCAATTAAATAAATGGGGGAGGGAATTTGCAGGGTTGTTGTTGGTGTGGTGTGGTTTACATGTCAAGCAGTGTAAAGTAATGAACTGACACATATATTTAAAACCCCCCAGTTTTGTTTTTCTCTGTAAGATTGATTGCCAACTCAATGTTGCACTGTTGCCAAAAAGTAAATTATACCCCTCAATGGTCATGCTCCTGCACCTCCACTCTACCCAACCCCCATTTGTCTTGTGAGAAATACAATAATGTTAACTGTGCTCTTGAGCATTTTGCTATTGCTGATCTCTGTTGAAAAGCAAAACTATCTTCGGTTTCATGCAATGAATTATCACTGATTAAGTCCAGAATCAGTGTTGTACTAAAATGCCTTAAAATCTGTCAGATCCCAACGATGTGGAGTTGCAATCTACAACTTACTTGTGCAAAAGCTGAGAAGGGGAAGGAATGACCTAATACTGTTCTTTGAGTTTATTGAGGACTGCGAGATGGTAAATGAGGATAGATAGTTTCCTCTAGTAGTTGAAATGGTAGTAAGATACATTTAAGACCACCACGAAAAGAAAATAATCGATTTTAGTGAAGATGATTAGAAATTGCAGGCGTTTTTTGCAGACCACATAAATCAATTCAAAACAGAATCGGACAGTTAGTTGAGATGAGCAATACTGAGGGACAGGGCACAGAGCCTGGTTGCTTACAAAAGCCCAGATTTTCTCTTCAGCACCTGCACTCAGTTTTAAGATGCATCTGCCTGGGGGCCTTTGTAAAATCTGAGCTGGAACCACCTACAATTTTCTGAACATGTGAATTAGGAACAGGAGTACGTCATTGTGCCCCTTGGGTCTGCTCCAACAATATCGTGGCTGATCTGACTATTCCATTATCCTACTTATCTCTGATAATCTTTCACCCTCAATATCTAACTGCCTTTGCTTTGTCGCTATCCAAAGACCTGCTTCCACCATCTTTTGAGGAAGAAAGTTCATGACTCATGACAAGAGAAATTCTCCTTTGACTAAAATGGACAACAATTAATTTATAAACCGTGATCCCAAGTCCCTCAAGATGAAACATCCTTTCTACATGAAACCTGCCAAGATACGTCAGGAAATTATATGTTTCAATCATGCTTTATTTGATTTTTAAGAACAGATATCACTGGATACCTGATTTTATGATGGTTCTGTTCCTGACAGATGAAGCTCTTTATGCCGGAACCTGGACATAAACAGATGATCCATTTTAACACCTGCCTGCATTCCAAACTGTAAATGTCGGGCATACAAGACTGAACTACCGTCAGGGTCGAGTTGAGTGATATAATAACTGCATGACTAAGGTATAATACATTTCCATTGTCACAAGAGGTGTTTATTGCTTCCCCCACACTCTAAGATTATTTTCTAACGTGAAAGTCAGTGTAGTCATGCAAGATAATGGCCCATAAATAATCCCTTACTTTGCAGAGGAGGATAATGATATACCTAAGCACACAAATCTCAAGGCTTTATGAAGCAGGAGGTCATCAGTCAAATATTTTCTTGAGGGGGAATGAAGCTAAACTACTTATCTCCATGTCTTTTAATTGAGCAACCATGTAGAGGAGCAAGACCCATTGTAAACCAATGGGAGTATAAAATGTAAATCACCCTCCCAGGTGCTGAGTGTATTATCACACTTGCAAAATGATGTTCTTCGCTTTTCATGTATTGCATAAAACCTCCCCTAAATTTCAAATGATATTTGCACTAAAAACTATTTGAATTCAACATAATGTGCTATTTAAGGAAATCAAATTTTAGTACAATCTGGTAAAATCTGATAGGTTATTTCTTTCCCTGCTATTTTCATGGCTGCACTTCACCAGGTTGCAGGCAAATGACTGTGTGATGTTGTTCTGACTTTAATTGACAGCCATGGAGTAGAAAATAGAGACGCTTAGTTCCATTTTGTTTCATGTCTGCTCATCAGTGGAACAAAGCCCAGTGTTGCAAAGTTACCAGCAATATTTGACATCAGCCTGAACCTTGCAGTTAGGAAATAAAATATATTTATGCATCAGCACACATGTCAAGAGAATCATTTTTTGGGATTTTTCAGCCTTAAAAGGCATGTATTGTAATTTATTTTAACACCCCTCTGCCAGCCCCCTATTAAGAAAAGGAACAAGAAGCCTTTTCATTTCTTCCCTTAGGGTATTTGATTCAATAATTGACAATCTCTTTTAAAATGTAGGGATAGAATTGGATTCCCAATTTAAAACTATTCTGGAATAGGAATTAATTTCATTTTTCATTCCAAGTTGCTATGCATCTTCGATTTTTATCAGCTTGCATCTTGTATGCCCTTCTATAATTTATGGGACTTATTGAGATTGATAAATCTCCCACTCATCTCAGCGAATTGTTCTGTTAAAGTACCTGGCAGTTATAGCGGTTGATAGCATGATCACTGTGCAGAAGCAACTGGAATTCTGCATTTCGGATATGGTGTGTCTAAATTGAATTGCTTGATTCCACAGAGCATGGTGTAGTTGCACAATTGCCATCCATTTCACTTCCTTTTGTCACTGGGGCAATTATTCAGAAGCACACATTTAGGGAATAGGAGATGTGCATATACACTATCATAAAGGAAATGCGCCAACTCTAATTGGCTTAACTTGAACCTGATGGCTCAAACAATTTCATTTGGGATGAGGCAAAATATTGCACTTGTAAAGAACTGCTGTGCTATTCAATATTGTTGCTGTAAGGCCACAGGCAATGGCGAGAGATCAGTATTAAATAATAGAGAAGTAGATGCTTGTCAAAGTCTGGTCTGGTCGAGGTAACATTAAGACAATTGGTGAGTGAAATGTTGGTTGCCAAATGTGTAGCATACTTTGGGAGTGTGACCTTCTTTTAGGACTGATTGAGGAAATTTTTTTTCCTCCACTAGTTCCAATGCAACTGAAATGCAAAATGTCCTGACCAAAATTCTCCTTTGTAGGCATTTCCTTGGGATCAAGGATGATTTTCTTCCACTCCAGTCCTGAAGTGATTAAATACTTCAATATTAGGTCCACACAATCTGCCACCAGGTGGAGCAGCTGGTGTTTGAAGAGGCAGGTGAGTGGGATGCTCTTGTGCAGCTTCTGCTTGTTCTTATTGCGTCTCCTTGCCAATGATGGCCCAACCAATCTTCTCTATCTGTACAAAATGTTGTCTCTTTTTCTCGAGCGCCTTTCTTGTGTCCTAGTTTAGATGAATGCAATGTGGAAAGCTTCAACGCCTAGTCTCCTTTTAGTAGTGTTACTTACTTCTATACTGTTTGTAAGCAATGAATAGACATATACATAGATACGATTGCTTTATAATTTGATCCATTGCACAGTTCATTCCAACATCAATACAGCAGTCAGGTCCAAGCCTTTTCTGGTAAGTAGGCATGTATTGTTCAGCTGATAAGGCCTACAGGAATGTATTCATAGATTTTCCTGCCTGACAATTGACCCAATACCAGCCATTTCATTGAATAAGTTTACTATAAGTAAATGATCTAAAACTACTGCCGTTTCCTTGCAAGTTCAGGACTTTGACTGGCAAGAGCAGTGGTTTTCAAACTGGGGATCTGTCGAGACTGTACAGGATGATCATGAAATAACATAAATGGTGACTTGGGAAGTGGGGAAAAGAGCGTCACCACCATATATGTCAGTGTACAGTCAATTGGCATCTCATCTAGGAGGGGATTATACATGTTTGGACAGATTCATGTACATCTAAAATATTTGTTGTCTTAATTGCATTAGTAACCCAATCTTCACATGTGACAGTTACACATTATGACTATTATACTGGATTATAATTTAGATGGGGAGGAGCAATCAACATGAAAGTAAAAGCAGAGAAGTAGCTTGTGGAGAAAGATCTTGCCGATGTGGAAACCTTTCCTGATTGTGCTTATTTGTAAAGACTTGGATGTAAGTTTGCTCGCTGAGCTGGAAGGCTCGTTTTCAGACGTTTTGTCACTATACTAGGTAACATCTTCAGTGAGCCTCCGGATGAAGCTTCATTTGTAAAGACTGCTTTATTTCTGAGGGAATGGATACAGGTCTTCAAGTTTCACCAATAATTTCTTGATAGATTTGATAGTTCAAAATTCTTTAGGCAAGGCATGGAATTGACAGCAAGTGACAGAAAGATGGCTGGGTGATAAAAAGCAAAAGGTGATATGACGTGTATGATTTTTCTAATTGGGAGGTTACAGAGAGCATATACTACAAGGATCTAGATTGTGACCTCTTTTATTTTCATTTCTAGAAATGCTTCGGAAAGGGATGCAAGAAAAATAATATCCAAGTTTTCTGCACAAATCAAATTGGCAGAGGGTAGGCAAAAATCACAAAAGTCGAGTTTTCAAAAAATGATAAACACTGCTGAGATAAACCATTATATTGTAACAAAAACACCATGGGGGCTGCAAAAACAAAAGGAATTGCTAAAGATTACAGCATTCAAATCGCTGGCCAAGGGAATTTCAATTAGAGGCAGAGTCATGAGCATCAGGAATGTATGTAGCATGGTCAGCAAGCTGCAATTTAAAGTCATTTTGCCCTATTTTTAATTATTTTGAGTGTTTCAATATAAAAATAACCAGTAACAAAGCTTTTGTTTTAAGCATGATCAAAGTTAGTTTGTTGCACAACTATTGCAAAATTTTATCATCTTTAAACATGCTGCAGGATTTAGATGACATATAGACACATAAGTTAAGATAAATGACAATAAGCAACACTTGATGAAGGTTATTTAGTCCATCACTGTCGCAGGCCCATTTATTGCTTGAAGATTTTTCTAAGTGAAGCAGTTATAAGCTTGGAATCAAAATTCAGCTGCTCTCATGGCTTATGTGATTGAATAGCTGGAGGTTGCTAGTCTGGGTAGGCTGTATAGGTAAAGCATGCTTTGAGAGAAAAATAAGGTTTCTTGTGACAACACTTGGAGGTAGATTTGACTTTTTTGACAGAACTGTAGATGATGTCTAAAAATTACTTTTGCTTAAGATAATAATTCCCTTCTCTAAGGATATTACCTCAGACGTCCCTGGAGAATTCTGGTTTTAAAATGGAAGCTCATGACCTTATACAATAATTAAGATGGGTGCTATCTTAGGTTTTGCTGAAGTGTTGTTCCACAAAACAAAGTCAATTGTGTTGGAAGTCTTTGAGTCAATCGCCTGTTGTATCAAAAGCCTTTAATTTTCACAGCTTTAAAAAAAAGGCCCATTCTATTAATCAATGATAATAAAATTTTAAATGATTCTCTTTGTCATTAACGTTGAGGTGGCAGATTGTTCTGTTTGCTTTTGGCTGGCAATCAATGAGTAAGAGTCAGCCATGCACTTCATGGCAGTCATTTTTAAACATAGAAGCAGAGAAAATGAGGAGCAAAAGTAGGCATTTTGGCCCATTGAAGTGGCTCTCTCAATCAATAGGATCTCAGTATTCTGCTTCTGCTTTTGACCCATACACTTTGATCCCTTTAGCCCTAAGAACTATATTTATCTCGTTTTAAGATATTCAATGTTTTGGCCCCAACCATTTCTGTGGCAAAGAATTCCACATGATCATCACTCTCTTGGTGAATAAATTCCTCCTTATCTCAGTCTTAACTGGCCTATCCTGTATCCTTACACTGTGACATGTGGTTCTGGATTTTGGTCATTGGGAACATCCTTCTTCCACTCATCTTGACCAGTCCAGTTAGACTTTTATAGGTTTCAATGAGATCCCTACTCATTCCTCTAAACTCCAATTAATATAATCTTAATTGATCCGGTCTCTCTTTATATGTCAGTTTTGCCATCCCAGGAATTGGTCTGAGAAACCTTTGTTGCACTCCATCCATAGCCAGAACATTCTTCCTCAAATGAGGAGACCAAGCTGCACACAATGCTCAAGATATGGTCTCACCACAGCCCTCTATAATTGCAGCAAGACATTCCTACTCCTGAACTTAAATCTTTTCACTTTGAATGCCAACTATTTATCTTCGTCACTGCTTGTTGCACCATGCCTTGTCTATTATTTAAAAGTCGAATTGAACTTCTTTATAAGGTCTACAATATTATTACATGCTTGAGACAGGCAGCCATTAATGATTGAATCCTTAGTGACTAACTTTGTGACAATTTCCATTGCTTCCTCAATGGAATTGGCTGGGGTGGATCAGGGTGAAGATCTTAAGGATGGATTTGCTGTTCAAAAAATATTGTAACTAATAGTAAATGAGAAATTTTCTGATTGCTTTTGAAATAGCCTTGTTTACTCATGTACACATATCTGAGCTACTATAAATGTTACATAAACAAATGTTGTAGCGGTTTCAAGATGTTGCTAGATATCATCATCTCTTGCAACCTAGATTCCTAAGGGATATTTAGTGGGTTTTCCTATTACTTATCCTGACCTTTTAGACAAAACAATCCATGTCTTTGAAAGTTCATCCGTGAGACAATAGTAATCTACATTATGCCTTGCAACACAATTCCTTTTCAGCCTGAAATTAATTTAGGAATGAATTGCCAGTATGTTATTCTGTCACAAGAGACTAATTCCCAATCTTTTGCATCAGCTTCCATATAATGTGCACATATTTATTTAGCCTGCTGCTTTTGTAACAAAGGTGCAGTGATTCAATTTTATAGGAACAGGGCACTTTTAACTTCTTGAGTCTCTTCCCCTCTATTGTATCTTAAATCCAATCCCATTTTGAATCCATATCCTCCCCAAGTAATCTTACCCAGCAAAACAATTGATGAAAGTTTGAAGGTCTCCTCACCAGCTATTTTGGGAGCTAGATCCAGATTTCTACTTTTGTGCAAAGAAATGCTCTTTGCCATGTCACCTTATTGTTTCATTATAATTAATCTTACAGTTTTTTTGGTGTAATCTCAGCAATTCCAAATCTAACAGGCACAACACCCCCACACTGTTACCTGAACTTTCATGTTTTGGACTTTAGTTTATTATGTTCCTGCCTAATTTATCCAAGAAAGCATTTAAGGCGCCTCATCAATTTGCTTTGAATATTCTGTCAATGCATGCATGAAGATTGAGGTTTTGTGCCCCAGCGGGTAATATCCCTATCTCTGAGACAGAGACTCTGGATTCTGGTCCCAATTGATGACCAAGTCCATTGTGCTCATAATATGGTCATATAACAAATACTACTAACATATGCCACTGATAGTCAGTAACAGCAGAAAATATTCATGGCCATTGATGTGTTGGTAAGAAATATGAGCCTCTCCCATCACTACCCATTGCTACGGACTACAAAATGCACATAAAAAAAGCATGTTCCTTTAGCAACTACTCTTTAAAAGGCTCAGTTGGCTCAGTTGGCTAGGTAGCTGGTGTAGATCAGAATAGCCCCACCAGGATGGGATTTGATCTCTGTCCCAACTGAGTTGGATACAAGACCTGTCTGCTTACCCAGTGGTAGAGGGTATGGCATTGGACTCGTGCCTGTCTTTTGGGGAGAGAACTGTTGAAGATGCTCATGATAATGAACATTTCTATGTTGAGTTAACGTTTGCAATTGCTTACAGTTTATCATTTATGCAGTGTGAAGGCAAGTCTGAGCTTTAAGCGCTGTGCTGGATCTGTGCTCCTTCAAATTCTAATAGGATTATTTTCTTATGGTCAGAAAATAGGCTCATCAATGAAAAAATAACAATGACATTTAATCCGTTCACTTGTGAGTTGCTTAGTCATTTGGAAAATTAGTCAGATGAGGTAAACTGAAGCGAAATTACTAAACCTACTGCCTAATGAATAAATAAATTAAATGTGCATATTTTATGTTAACACACATTGAATAGAGTGGAAGATGTTATGCTGAGAAATGAGGAGTAGGGGGTGCTGTATCATATCAAATAAATTGAACAGGAAAAATGAGACAAACTCCTTAAGCTTCATAGCATGAATTAAGGAAAACATAACAGGCTTCGAGAGACTGCTGCATATCAAGAATTAAAGTCAGAAATACTCATTTTAACCCGGAGTTATCAGGCTGAAATGTCTATGGTATGATGGACAGCTCGCAGGTTTATGTTACATTACTGTATCTCCATGTTCGATGAGTAAAAATGAACTGAGTACACATACAGAGCTCTGATCTCAAGGCAGATAATTATTAATATGAGAGTATGGGTGAACGGGTTCTTTCCTTAAAATATCCTCCTGAAATGTTGCACTTGCTGTAAGTCTCATGTCATATGAGACTATGTGCTACACAACAATCAGGAGTTGGGTCTTTGCTTGTGTCAAAGCACACCAAAAATGTTTGTATCGACAGAAATGGTAAAAGCTGCTACAACACAATGTTCAGAAAGTAAATGTGCAAAAGAATGACCAGTCTGAGACAGGTTATAAAATCCTGACGGATTACACAGAAGAGCTTGAGGATTCAAAAAAAATCTTCTCAACTAAACTTTGCAGAAAGGAACTGAGGTCTTTAATATGCAGTATTAACCAACTGATACGGGTGGAAGAGCTTATAAGCAGGTTTGACCGATGATGATTAATAACTGCTTTTTCTGAGGCTGTGATTTAATGATCAATGAATGATGAGTAATCCAACCAAACTGTTTGATTGGATATTGCTGTCTAAGATAATGGCTCTGAAAGAGTTAATGTAGACTATATTAAGCTCCATCCAATCGGATAATGTTGTATATTTGGAATGGGGATAAGAAGAACCCACTCAAGTTTCTGATGGGGACAGATACACCATCAGTCTCTCATGATAGTCTTCATTTTTGTATCTAGCTTGCCAATATATTTGCACTTATTGCAAAAATACAAAATCTTGTGACATCTCTTTTCGATAAGACTCTTTAGAAGTTCATGCTCTACAACAGTCAACATTTACAGCTAGCCTTTAGACCAGTGTAGACAGTAGCACCAGTTTCCTTGTGGTATAGTTCTAGTATCCCTACCTCTAGTCCAGAAGGTCCAGCTTCAAGTCCTACTGATCATGGTGGTATGTCATAACATATCCCAACAGGCTAACTGAAAATAGATTTTATAGAAGGAGGATTGGTCGCAGCATTTTCCCAACAACTAGTTGATTCATGTACATATGCCATGGTAACTCAGGAGAAATCGTTTTTAGCAAGCAAATGAATTTTCTGCTTTAAATAGCTTACCAGGTGAAAAATACGCAGCCAGTCAATCAGCAGTTCCAAACAAGGTGTCGAGCATAACTTGTGACAGGAACAGCAAGGCAGAAATGGCACCTCTTCACTTCAGACCTGTGAGGAGCATAGAAGAAGCAGTGTTGGCTTGTGAGAGCTTAAAAAAGAGTTACACTTGGCAATTGCCAGTCCTTGTAAAAGAAGGATCTTTTGGGCAGTCCCAATACATTGTTTTGCTAGGAAGCAATTAACAAGGTGCTTTGTGAATTCCTGTTAGGCAAGTGGGAAAAATTGAATTAACATTGCAAAGTACCAGTCTGGAAGTTGAGAAAACAGTACTCGCCATTCATAATATGTTGTTGCCACAGTGAGTGACCATCATGAGGAATGCTCATGGTAACAACATTAAAGGCCATAGATTTAATTTACGTTGAGGCTAGACCACTAGGCGCATTTTAAGGCAGATTGAATGTGACAAAAGGGCAATTCAAAAGATGAAAGAAAATGACAGACTCTAACAGGAGAAGCATGAAATAGGGGATCAATAAGTTAAAGCACAATTTTGGCAGGAGGATAAGTGCTATTTGGAAAATTGTAGAGTGAGTGCATTCTTTGTGTTTTCGGCTGCGTGAGGTGGAAATATGACTAATTTGTTTGCAAAAAATGTTAGGAGTCTTCATTTTGGCCACAGAATTTTCCAAAAAAGAAATAGATTAAGGTAACATTGACTTATTCTGGAGAGGTGGTAGCCTCGTCACATTACTATTAGAATGTTAATCTTGAGTTCTGAGGAATGGTCACCGGACCTGAAATGTTAACTTTGATTTCTCCTCATGGATGCTGCCAGACCTGCTGAGCTTTTCCAGCAACTTCTGTTTCTATTATTAATCTTGAGACCTTGAAAATGTTCTGGGTTCAAATCCTGGTGTGGCAGATGGCGGAATTTGAATTCAATAAATGTCTGGATTGTAGATTCTCCTGATAATCATGGGACCATCATAAGGGAAAATCCATGTGGTTCACTAAAATCCTCTAGGGAAAGAAACTGTCATCCTGGCCTGGTCTACACGTGACTTACCTGCAGCAATGTGGTTAACACATAACTGCTCCCTGGGCATTAGGGCTGGATAATAAATGCTGTGATATCGACAAGCCATAAATGAATTTTTTAAAAAAATTACAGCATTCAAACTTTTAGGACAGAAATGGAGCAGTAATTGATAGTACAGAATTTTAAAAACAAATTGAATGAAGAAAAACAAATAATCACATTAAAAAGACATTACAGGAGAAATAAAAATGCCAAAAAAATGAAGCTATAAATTGGATCAAATTGAACACAAGGTTTTAGATCTTGGAGAAAACAATAAAGGTGCAGATTTCCCTCAATTATAAATGATATATCTTAAGTTGAATACATGAATGACAGACCTTGGAAGGCAGGTTCATAGCTCCGTGAAAGTGGAGTCACAGGTAGATAGGATAGTGAAGAAGGTGTTTGGTATGCTTTCCTTTATTGGTCAGAGTATTGAGTTCAGAAGTTGGGAGATCATGTTGCGGCTGTACAGGACATTGGTTAGGCCACTGTTGGAACATTGCGTGCAATTCTGGTCTCCTTCCTATCGGAAAGATGTTGTGAAATTTGAAAGGGTTCAGAAAAGATTTACAAGGATGTTACCAGAGTTGGAGGATTTGAGATTTAGGGAGAGGCTGAACAGGCTGGGGCTATTTTCCCTGAAGCATCGGAGGTTGAGGGGTGACCTTATAGAGGTTTACAAAATCATGAGGGGTATGGATAGGATAAATAGACAAAGTCTTTTCCCTGGCATCGGGGAGTCTAGAACTAGAGGGCATAGGTTTAGGGTGAGAGGGAAAAGATATAAAAGAGACCTAAGGGGCAACGTTTTCACGCATTGGGTGGTACGTGTATGGAATGAGCTGCCAGAGGAAGTGATGGAGGCTGGTACAATTGCAACATGTAAGAGGCATTTGGATGGGTATATGAATAGGAAGAGTTTGGAGTGATATGGGCCGGGTGCTGGCAGGTGGGACTAAATTGGGTTGGGATATCTGGTCTGCATAGATGGGTTGGACTGAAGGGTCTGTTTCCATGTTGTACATCTCTATGACTCTATGACTCTAATTGAGCCTAGAGCTAACAATGTTATGAATCTCCAAAATATAAAAGAAGACATAAATGCATTTTTAAAGAAGTCTTCAAACAGTTAACAATTACTTTAATCTGAGAGTTGATAAAATTCTTGAAAGAACAAGACTTATCAGAAGTGTTTGAAATACAGGAGAATTTATAGGTAATTTCATTGATTATCTCTATCAGTTGATCAGAAACCATGACAATGGAGCTTTGCAATCATAATTCATAAGGGACAGAATCATTGTTATAATTATTGATGAACCATTGTCTGATGTAGTGCAGTCCAAAGAAGATTTGACTTTATATTCAAATTGCACAGGAAACAGAAACCAGGAATACTCATGAAAGAGTTCTGTGTGAAGCAGGGCAGCTTTATCACAGGAGTGCAGCAGAATCATTTTATAAGGTGTAAATGTAATAATGCTACAAATGAAAAATCAGCGCAGTGAGTGCGCTAAACAACAGTTACTAAGAGTATGTGTTAATGTTGGTGTGCTTTTCTAACACCACATGTTTTGACCAAAAATGCCTGGCAAGCAAATGAAGTTACCAACTATGACAGAAGAATGCTATATCTGCTAGAGGATGTGCAGAAGAAGAATGAAGTTTCAGGGTGGCAAAAAAACCAAATGCTTCCTTATACAAATCTATGAATGCAATAGACCCAATGCCATTAAAAAAAAAGTAAGGCATTTTTAGTGGAAATTTGTGATTCAGTTGACTGAGATTTGATGGAGTCTGTTTATGTCAGTGGACATCGAATTAATTTTAAGTTAATATAGTGGTAAGTAACACTGTCCTGTCAGAGAATAAATACCATGGGTGCAGAAATAAGAGTTGCTTCGAACACTGACATAATTTCAAGATGTTTGGCATCTTGAGTGAAACAGTGTTTACTTAGTTTCCCCTTGGGTGATGTTTTGGAAAGAATAAATTGGGGATAGACATAGCCAGGTATAAAATCAGGCTTCAGTCAATGATCAGAGACCTCCAGAGAGAATGAAGATCTATTAACTCTTTGGGAAATCTCTGATTCTGGAAGATTCCCCAAATTATTATGATTCCAGATGGAACACCAAAATATTAAGCTCCTGGTGACTGGGGAGGAACTAGCTCCTCCTCTTTATTCATACACTTCTTCAGTCCTTTGCAACTAAGTTAATTTAAGAAGCAACTTTCCCCTTGTGGGTACTATCTCCCAGATCAAATGAATTTATGTTTTGAAAAGAGACAATTTAACCAGGCTTTTTATCTTGTTTCCTTAAGAGTGGTGGCTGGTCACACTCAAGAGTGAGATGGAAGTGTTTTTTCCTTTTGCCTGTCATGCATGGATGTTTAATAACTGTTATCAAACTGTGACCTTCACAGCACACACTCATGGACTAGGCCACTAACACACTCAGAGCAAGGGTTTCAGCCAAATTTGATCACCTATGTTTGTGTGTTCCTGGAAGGGTAAACCACAAACATCTGATTTTCTATTGAGGGAACAGTTTGCAATCAGCCTCTCTTTGTCTCTTCCTTGCTAGTCTTTATGTTTGAAGTTTCCCTGCCTCTGTGCAGATGTGACATTTCCTAGCCTCACAGATGACTCTGTCACAGAGTAACTAGATATATCTCCACAGTTATGCCTTATAAAACAAATATTTTCAATTAAAAGTTACTCTATGCAATTCCACCTGCTAAGCATTTTCCCCATAGTTACCATTTATGTATTCAGTTGGTCTTGAGGTTTTAAATTGTAAAGATAAGATTTTGATTTGAAGACTGCTGACTTTCATTCTGATGTTGAGTTTGATTCATTTGGAAAAAGTTCCCTGCAGGAGTAACTTTATCTCTTGCATGTCCTTTACAAAGAATGTTATTTCTTCTAAACTCAGTAGTTGGACTATTATCTTATCTGGGGTCTTTTAATGTCCTGAATTTCTATCATGAAGGAATTCTTCCCTGTAAAATCAGGTAGTTGGCCCATCACATCACTTGGGGAACCTGTAACTTCATAAATGTCCACCATGGTAGGTAGCTGTTCTTCTTTTTGGCAATACTCTGGATCATAATACTTCTTCTTAACCCTACCCTGAATCTATGTTCAGTGGCCTGACATCTATGGAGATGCATACTGTTCAGTTTCATGTTCATTTTCACTAACATTTCCTTGTTGAACTCTCAGAAGAACTCTACCCTTTTCCAGTTCTGTCAACTGGGACTAATACAAAAGCATGTGACTTCATTCCAGCTTTGATGTCCCAAAGACTTCCAATACTAAATTACCCCCCTGTTGGTTTAGATCCTTTGCCTCTGAACTGGACCTGTGTGTGACTCTCTCCATCTCTCTCTCTCTTTCTCTCTCTCTCTGTCTCTGTCTCTGGGACATGTATCTTTAATGATTCACTTCAACAGTTATCTTACAAGGTGGTTTTCTTGGGAATTTAGTTTAAGACATGTGATTTTTCAGAAAAGCTGTTGTAAGCCAATGCAAAATAAGCCTTAAGAAATGCCATCATAATAGAATTGTGAACCAAAACTCCGCTTAGCTCTGTTTTAGAACCCAAGTTCCTATTCTACAATAACATAATATAAACTCCATCACACAGTACACAAAATATTTTCTCCCAGATTAGGGCCAGTTACTTGAAAAGGGAAAGTTTGTAAAAGACAGTCTGTGTAAGTGGTATTGATGACTGATATTATGACTTCTGAATTGTAGTCTGTATCTTGGATCAAGTTAATATCCTGCATACTTGAAGCATCAGATATAATCCAATATATGCCAAGGAAAAAGAGACTGAGATATGTTAGTTTTCTGGAGGTTAGGAGATATGCTATCACTGTCTTCATTGTTATTAAACTTAATTCATGCAGAATCAAGAAATGATAATAGCATCTGCACAAGTTGTCTGTCTTTTGAACAGTCCAGAAAAAAAGGTAGACTGAATTTATCTGTAATTATCAAAGGTAATTCTTTCTGCTAGAATCGAGGCATTGCTTATTGTGCTAACACCATACAATTATCTAAAGAAATGTACAGAGATCTCCTGTGAAAGAAGAATATGGAATATCAAAATGAACAATCTTTATTTCAGTGAAGGAGTAAAAAGCAATCTCTTACCCGATATCCGCTGCCTTTTTGTGGTAAATGAGAACAGAATGTTTTTCATATTATGTTGAGGTATGCATACTCTGTGTTTCCGAAATTATGCTTCGCCAGTAGGGTTCACTGCTTTGATTTTGTGGTTTTATTGCAGTTATTGATGTACATTTCAAATGCCTTTAAGTATTTAATCACCTTAGAAAGATTGCTCAGAGAAGCAGTGTATTGCAGAATATGACTGCAGCTCATTAGTCAAGGAGTTGCTTTTTAAATTCTTTGCTGTAAGCTAGCCACACATATAACTCAAGAACGAAGGCATAAATTATGTATTTTGCATGCCATAAATATGGTGGAAATATAAATGTGTGGTGAACAAAGCAAGTTGTGTGCAGCACTGACAAAAGTCAGTTTGATCAGGGTGAGTGCTCCAGGCATGCATTTACTAATTCACTTTCATTTTGCAGCTTGGCTTCACATGAATGGGCGAAGTTCACATGTTCAAAGGGGGAAGGAAACCATACTGAGTAGCACTTAGCTATCCCTGGGGCCTATTGCTGCTGTTTACATCCCAGCTAAGGCAAATAAATGTGAAAATGCAATTTATATGTTCAGAGCTGAGGACAATCACTCAAATCTTTCCAGAGTTTGAACAGCTGGCTTGGTAACATGTTGAATTAATACAGATGGTGGATGTAGTGTACTTTGTGTAGTTGTTGGGTCCATTTCTGTCATGTGACAGTTGCTGATCTTCACCAAGTCATCTTTGTCAATTCAGATATTCATGGGATGGGCTGAAGGAATAAAACCATTCTCTGTCTCTGTTGAATGATTGGTTCCAGAGTAATGTTGGCAGAGGCCTGAATTTATTGCAATCTCAAATAGGGAACTAGGAGGGGGCTGTGAAAGATTACAGTGAAAAACACACCGTGCTGTATAACTCTTTGACTCATTGTGTGTGAACATTCCATAATCCTTCTTATGCAATAAAAGAAGAAAATGTTAAAAAATATTTCTGGGGAGCAGGCCATATTCCTGAAAACGTAAAATTGCTTAAAAGACAGCAGCCCTTTACCAAATCTGAGAACTGCCACTATATTCCAGGTTTATCAGAGCTCCTTCATCAGTCAAATCCATGAAGTGAAAAATCCCAGAGCCTGCTTTCAAGCAGCAATTGTAGTTATTTTCAATTCCCTTTTCCCTCTTTTTTTAGTAGCCCCATCTGAATACAGTAAACTTTGACTCAATTTGGAGTGTTCCAGTCACATTACTAAGAATAATGGGATGAGAGTTAGTAAAAAGATGGAGCGGTTAGAGTAAAAGTGGCTGAATGATTTTCTTACTTAAATATGGTTGTTTTTGGGCCATTACCAACTTGGTTAATGTCCACAATTTGGCCAAATGGTCAATTTTATATTTCATTTCCGCATAGGTTTCACTGGTGAAAACTTTGCTGGAAAGCAAAGAGTTGTTTCCATTTGCTGTAGTAAAGATGAAGTTCATTTATACGATATACTTAGTTTAGTATCAGTGATTGTTTTGCCCACCCTAGCCCTTCCCCAATCACTGTCGCCCACCCCCTACCTTTGTTGTCACTATTTGCAACATGAGTGGAGATGCACAGTAGCCCTATGACAGACTGGTGTTCAGGCCTATTTTGGTACTTTTAAACTTGTGCATGAGTTTTTTCTTAATTCATTTGTGGGATGAAGGTGTCACCAGCTAGACAGCATTTATTGCCCATCCCTAATTGCCCAGAGGGCAGTTAAGAGTCAACCACATTGCTGTGGGTCTGGAGTCAGACCCAGGTTAGGATGGCAGTTTCCTTCCCGAAAGGATATTAGAGAACCAGATGAGTTTTTCCAACAATGGATTCATGGTCATCATTAGACTCTTAATCCCAGATATGTATTGAATTCAAATTCTACCATCTGCCATGGTGGGGTTTGAACCAGGCCCCCTAAACATTGCCAGGGTCTCTGGGTTAACAGCTTAAAAATGTGTTACTCAGCACTGCCTTCTTGACCTGCAATCTTCTTCCTGACCTCTCCGCCCCCACCCCCTCTCCGGCCTATCACCCTCACCTTAACCTCCTTCCACCCTATCGCATTCCCAACGCCACTCCCCCATGTCCCTCCTCCCTACCTTTTATCTTAGCCTGGTTGGCACACCCTCCTCATTCCTGAAGAAGGGCTTATGCCCAAAACGTTGATTCTCCTTCTCCTTTGATGCTGCCTGACTTGCTGCGCTTTTCCAGCAACACATTTTTAAGCTCTGATCCCCAGCATCTGCAGTCCTCACTTTCTCCTCTCTGGGTTAACAGTCTTGCAATAATACCACTGGGCTATTGCCTCCCCTAAGTGACAGAAATTCGTGCCCCCGACATTTGTGTCATATAGCCATTGACAGAGCGCAGGCAGAGTGCCTCAGCATTGTTGAAGCTTGGTTAAAGAGAGCGTTCCACAGTGATCATAGCAACTTCCTCTGAGTGACATGCAAGTTTATGCTGAAGTTTGGCCAATTTTATTTTTAAATCGAATCAGAAAGCAGTAAAAATGCTCAGCTTTCAAAATGAAAAGAAAGGTCAATCGATGGGACTAATTTTCTGGTGGACACGGAGCAGAAATTCACAATTGAACTGCCACAAAGTCTTGATGCGCTGTTGCAGCAAATAGTGACAGAGGAGCAGGGAAGCAGCTATGTGTTTGCTGTAAGGGTATGTTGTCATATCAGCAAAATGAAAAAAAAAGCCAGTCTCTTTTGGGGCTGAACCAAGTTGGGGAAGAGTAAAATTAAACAGGTCGCATCTGGATGCAATAGTTCAATGATCCAAAAGCCAATTTCATTTCTGGGACCTATTACACAATAAGTTTGAATGACCCATTTATATTGGTGCTGATTTGACTTTGTGCAAAAGTTTAAAATAAGAAATGGCGAGTCAACACATCTCCTGGTAGACTTCAGCGAGAATAAAAATCAAAAGTGATTTTAAAATGGGTTGCCCACTCATTATCACCTTATCAGTTTGCACTACTGTGCAGAGCCATGGTTTACCCAGTACAGCTGGCAAAAGGAGAGAGAGAAAACTGTCATCATCTTGTCAGTTGGAGTTGGATTTAAGCTCCACTCCCTGGAGCTGAAAAGAAATGTGCTACCACTGCTCCAATCAGAGAAAATTTGTACTTCAATGGAATCAACCATTCAAGCCTTTCCAGTTGCTGTGTGAAGGTCTCTCTGCTGACTTTTGTCTGTCTATATTCTGGCAGAGAATGTGTTCCTTTTCATCCTGCAGCCCTTCTTGCAACTTACATCCAACAAGGAGGTTATTTTATTTCTCTCTCTCTCTCTCTCTCTGGAGTTGGTTACTCTGTTGTTTTTGTCAGGGCTCCACGTTGCACACACTCCAGCTGTTGCTTCCAGCTGGACATCCGCTTCCTTCAATAAGTGTAAATTATAGCCTCGCATCTCAGATAACCCATTATCACAATGAAGCATTTGGCTCCTTTGAAGTGTACTTTGGCAAGAAATTAATAATCAGCGTTAAATAGCGCCAGAATTAAGAATCAGTTTGCAAAATAAGTATTCAAATAAATAACAATCTCAATCATAAGTGCATCAGGAAGTGGCAGGTGTACAGAAATGAACCTGACAGAAGCAAGAATGATACTGGATTATTTATTCATTACTCTCATTTTTAAAAATCTTTATGTTTCTTAAGATCAATGTTTTGTATAAGGCAGTTAGAAACTCAAAGGGTTAAATGAGAAATCACAATAAGCTCCGCTCATCAAGATATAAAGGACTGTGCCTGGGAGAGCAAGCTAGTTATAAAGGCATGGAATCAGAGAGTTGTACAGCACGGAAACAGACCCTTCGATCCAACTCATCCATGCTGACCAGATATCCTGTATTAATCTAGTCCAATTTGGCCCATATCCCTGTAAAACCCCCTATTCATGTCACCATCCAAATGCCTTTTAAATGTTGTAATTGTACCAGCTTCCAATACCATCACTGGCAGCTCATTCCATACACACATCACCCTCTTCTTGAAAAAGTTACCTCCTAGGTCCCTTCTAAATCTTTCCCCTCTCACCTTAAACTTATGCCCCCTAGTTTTAGACTCCTTTACCTGGGGAAAAAAACCTTGGCTGGTCACCCTATCCATGCCCCTCATGATTTTATAAACCTCTATGAGGTCACCGCTCAGCCTCTAACACTCCAAGGAAAATAGACCCAGCCTCTTCAGCCTCTCCTGTAGCTCAAATCCTCCAACCCCAGCAACATCCCTGTAAATCTTTTCTGAACCTTTTGAAGTTTAGCAATATCTTTCCTATAGCAGGGAGACCAGAATTGAATGCAGTATTGCAAAAATGGCCGAACTAATGTCCTGTCCAACTGCAACATGATAGCCCAGCTCCTACACTCAATGCACTGACCAATAAAAGAAAGAGTACCAAACATCATCTTCGTTACCCTGTCTACCCATGACTCCACCTTCAAGGAATTATGAACCTACATCCTGAGGTCTCTTTGTTTGAAACACTCCTCAGGACCTTGTCATTAAGTGTCAAACTCCTATCCTGATTTGCCTTGCCAAAATGTAACACCTCACATTTCTCTAAATTAACTCCATTTGCCACTCCTTAGCCCATCTGTTCAACGTCCTATTGTATTCTGAGATAAAGTTCTTCACTGTCCACTACACCACCAATTTTGGTGTCATCTGCAAACGTTTCTCCTAAATTCACATCCAAATCATTTATATAAATGACAAAAAGCAATGGACCCATCACTGATTCTTGAGGCACACCACTGGTCATAGACATCTAGATTGAAAAACAACCTTCCATCACTACCCCCTATCTCCTACCTTCATGCCAATTTTGTATCCAAATGGCTAACTCTCCCTCGATTCCATGTGATCTAACTTTGCTAACTAGTTCTTTCATGTGTTTGAATGAGTCCTAACCAGTTTTCGAGTTTTTGATTTTCGTGTTAGCAACATATAGCTAAAATGGAAATGTACACCTACTTTCATCCTTCCTGATGAAGGGCTTTTGCCTGAAACGTCAATTTTCGTGCTCCTTCGGTGCTGCCTGACCTGCTGTGCTTTTCCAGCACCACACTCTTGACTCTAGTCTCCAGCATCTGCAGTACTCACTTTCACCCACTTACTTTTAAGTTGAGTCTGATGTCTGGCAAGAGATCATCATGTGTTTTTGATGTAATGTAACTAGCAATTAAATAATATGGAAAAAAATATGAAGACTGAGACTAATCTTGGCATAGAGTCTGGTATGGGTATCCTTCCTGAAGTGGTATCAGTAAGGTGGATTTATACCAACAAAAAGGATTGGTGACAGTGAATCTACCCAGGATATCCCAGATCAGATACAACATTACAATTATTTTACTTTATTTTACTTCTGGATACTAAAGTCCAAAGAGCTTTACATTCTGACCTATATCGTGATACCAACTTGAAGGCAATCTGAATCAGTCAAAGTCAGGTCTTAAAAGCACTGCTATATTTTGTATTCAAGGTATAATTACTAATGCTCATTTTTCTTATCCGAGAACATTCTATGCTTGAATGAGCCTGTTTCCAATGACAAATTATAATTCAGACACAGGAAGACATTGACGTTTTTTTTGTGATCAGTTTACATTGATCAGATGCTAGATTAAGGTGAATGATGAACGATGTAAAGAAGTGTTACATATGTAACCATGAGAGGTCAAACCTGTGAAGACCTCTAACCTGATTATTGACTATGTGACAAGAAAATACATCCCACTTGTGTGTGTGCTATAGTGTGTCAATAACATAATTGAAATTTTGACTTTAATAAAAGGGCATTGCCATTAAGTTGCTTTGTTAAGTAAATTATATAAAAAAGTGCTGTCTATTCTGTTTTACACAAGATGGCAGGAAACAATTCCTATGTAAGCAGTACTATCAAAAGCAATGGATTAACATGATCTTCACATATAATCTCTGTGCAGGGATCCAACAAAGTTTAAACATTGTTTCTGCACATTAGCTTCACATCAGAATGTGCAACATTTACTGGTTAGAAGGAATGGCTGGGAAATTTAATTCAGAATTTTGGCTTTTAAGTGTTTTGTAAGAAGATTGACTTTGTTTTTTTCTGTTCCGTGTGAAATAAGTGGGTTTAATTAGCTTGTGGTATGGAAATCAGGGGTTGGGGGGAGGGGAGTTATGTACCTACATCTGATATTACATTGAAACATTAACATGCTGTTCCCTGATATCATCTCTCAGCTAGTTAAAGACTTTCCAAAATTGTGTTGTTGAATTGATTATCGCGGCAGAACTGATGCCATTCTGTTACAGATTAGAGTGGTGCTGGAAAAGCACAGCAGGTCAGGCAGAATCCGAGGAGCAGGAAAATCGACGTTTGTGCAAAAGCCTTTCATCAGGGAGGGCCGATGAGGGGCTTTTGCCGAAACGTCGATTTTCCTGCTCCTTGGATGCTGCCTGACCTGCTGTGGTTTTCCACACCACTTTAATCTTAACTCCAATCTCCAGCATCTGCAATGCCCACCTCCGCCATACTGTTACAGTCAAGTAGAAAGATAATAGCCAGAAATGTATTCATTCAAAGGCCATGTACAATTTTCCCCAATATGCACTTTCTCAAACCTGCATTGTCACTGAAAACCAGTAAACACAGGTTTTACAATCCATTTTAATGTTTCAGGAGCTTCCCCACCCCCAACTCCAGAGGTTATCAAATGAAATGCCAGGCCATTTATGCAAGTTAAGATGGTAGAAAGCAACTCCATAAGAATCAATTCTCCCAAATATGTGTCCTTCATTTGAGCAGCTTTGTAACAGTTATGTTGCATGGAAAATTTGTTAATCTACATTTCTCATAAGCACAAGCTTCAAAGCAAAGAAGATCTCATACAATAAATGGCAGAACCCTTAGAAGTATCAACCTATAACAGGATCTAAGCATACAGGTCCACAATTCCCTGAATGTGGCAACACAATTGGATAAAGGGATCAAAATGCCATATGGCATGCTTGCCTTCATCAGCTGGGACATAAAGTATAAAAGTCAGCAAAAGTCATGTTGCAGCTGTATAGAATTTTTGTTTGAGTATTGTTTACAATGCTGGTTGCCACACAGCCAGAAGGATGAGGAATCTGGAGAGGGTACAGAAACAGCTTACCAAGATGTTGCTTAGTTCGGAGGGTATTAGGTATGAGGAGAGATCGGTGAAAACTGCTTTTCCTTCATTATAAGGTCAGAAGTGGAGATGTCCGCTGATGATTGCACAATGTTTAGCACCATTCACGAGTTGTCAGATACTGTAACAGTCACGTTTAAATCTAACAACACCTAGACAACATCCAGGCTTGGGCTGACAAGTAGCATTTGAGCCACACAAATGCCAGGCAATGACAATTTTCAATAAGAGACAATCTAAGCCCTTTGACACTCAATTATGTTAACATCACTGAATCCCCCACTATCAACATCTTTGAGGTTACCATTGACCAGAAATTCAATTGGATTTCTTACATAAATACAGTGCCTACAAGAGCCATGTCAGAGGCTAGGAATACTGCAGTGAGTAAACCACCTCCTGATTCCTCAAAGCTTGTCCATCATCCACAAAGGACAAGTCAGGAGTATGATGGAATACTCTCCACTTATCTGAATGAGGGCAGCCCCAACAACGCTCAAGAAGCTTGACACCATCTAGCATAAATCAATCCAGTTGTTCGGCACCACATCAACAAGCATCCACTCTCTCCACACTGGCACTCAGTAGCAGCAGTGTGTACTATCTGCAAGATGCACTGTAGAAATTCACCAAAGCTCTTTAGACAGCATCTTCGAAACCTAAAACCACTTCCATCAAGAAGGATAAGGGCAGCAGATACATGGGAACACCGCCACCTGCAAGTTCCCCTCCAAGCCACTCACCATCCTGATGTGGAAATATATTGATGTTCCTTCACTGTTGCTGTCAAAATCCTGGAATTCCCTCCCTAATGACATTATGGGTCAATTGTTAGCATGTGGACTGATGTGGTTCAAAAAGGCAGCTCACCACCACCTTCTTAAGAGCAACGAGGGACGGGCAATAAAAATGCTTGCCAGCCAGCAATGTCCATGTCCCATAAATTTAAAAAATAGACTTTAATAAAGTAAAAATATAATTATCACTCTTTTGTTCAGATTCCCTTAAATACTCTGAAGCTCATTCAGGCTAATCACCTCAACACAGACTTGAGTCTTCAGCAAGTATTATTAAACAAATTATCTGAAAATAGTGCAACACAGGTCCCCAGAATATTCCCACTGTTCACTGTCTTTCTTCACTGTCTTGGAGACTTTGTATTCCTTAATTTCTGTACATATTTTTAATCAATCTGTTTAAACTTATTATGACAGACTTGGAGCGGGTTGGACTTGAAACTAGATTTTTAGCCCCCAGAGGTAGTGACATTGCCACTGTGTCATAATAGCACCCTTAGTTTCTATGTTCTATTGTTGGACCAAAGTTTTCAATTCCACCAGCTAGTTTGTAGTTAATGTCATTTGTGCATGTGTCCCATTGGGGTGCCAGTGGCAGGACTTTGAATCCTGCTGGGAGAATTTATTTTAGAAACAGATGTGTTTGTGCAATGTTTCTGCAGCTATAATAGATGATAAAAGCTAGGAAGGAACTGAATTCAAAATGAAGACCATTTTGAAGTTTAGGTTCATATTGATTGACCAAAAATAGAATTCCTGTGGTAATAGTTTATCAGAATTTAAGATAATTGTTTTTAATCCATGGGTGATTGGGTACATTCCTTTAAAATGCAAATTCAGAAGTCAAGGTTTCAGCAGCTGAGGCATTTGATAATCATTCTGCTCCACTGATTACATTTTATAATGTATACCATTTTAAAAGGATTCAACTGCAAGTCATGGATAGTCCCTCAAATATTATGTCTGAACAGTAAGAAAACCAACAATACTGTGCTGGATAAAGTCACTTTGATATTCAATTGAATCCTGCTTCAAAGTGACAAATATCTTTAAAGCTGTTTGATATGCTATTGTTCCTTTTCTCATTTTAAGTATCATAGAAAGAAGGACTCTATGACAGAGCCCACATTGCTCACAAGGGGAGATCTCACACAACCCAAATACTTGTTATCATGCTTGTGCCTGCAGACTGCACAACATTATTTCCCACAAAAGCAAACAAATGGTGATAGTGGACGTTTTAATGGGCTTTTACAAGGGGCAGAGCAGAGACATGAAGTCCTGTTCCCTGAGCGCACTTTCTGTTAAAATTAACAGTTGGGGTGTGCAAATTCTGAAATATAGTGCCAGTGTGTGCCGAGAAACTGAAGTATACGTAACCAATCTTGCCTTGCACTTACAGCACTGCCTAGTTCCTAATCTGCGTGTTTAGTTTAAATGCAAATAAATGCCTTTGTGGTTTTAGCCTGTCACAGTTGGATAATTATTGCCCTCCTGAGTGACGTTTTTATATTTAAATTGACAGGATGCATAGAGCGAATGTTACATTAAATCCAGTACAGTGTTATTTCCTTGGGGGCTTTTGGTATGCATCATTCCATCCAAGAGACTTACATTTTCCATCTCTTTTACAGTTGCAGAAATGTACTTTATTTTTGCAGAAAATTTTCACACTACTGTATTGCAGTTATGTTTTGGAGCCAGCTTTGATCTAGCTCTTCATTAGGGTTAGAGGTCATCCTCTTCTTTTTGGCGTGTTGTCAAGAACAGCAACTTGCATTCATGTGGCACCTTTAACACCAAAAAATTTCATGAGGCACTTCAACAGAGCATGAAAGATAAAAAAAAAAATTGACCTTGACCTATATCAGGTCACATGAGGAGCTATTTGTACAGGTCAGTTTGGTCAGACATAAGTTTTAAGGAGTAAATTAAAGGAGGATAAAGATTTGGGATCTAGCAGTTGAAGGAATGGGTGCTAATGGGTTTATTGAGAATAACTGGGGATAAATTAAAAGGTCAGAAGTAGAGGAAAGCAACTAGCAGGATTGTAAAGTTTGGCTGAGGAGTCCCACTCTGACATGATTGTTCTTGAAAATGTTGTCACAGAGGGAAAATGTGGGCTAAGTCAGCTCATGCCTTTTGGCCTCTGGTTTCTTTAGGCCATTTTCTTTACCAGATGAGTGCTTCTATTCACCTCTTTTAGTGCCCTTCCAAAGAATTAGACTTCAGAGCTTATGGCCATCAACTGTCTCCCAGAAGTCAGTGAGCGGCATCTTCACATCTCTCCCTTGCAGCTGTCTTTATAGTGGAAGCATGGAAGGTCAGGAAGAAATGACCTCGTGGTCAGGTCACTATATTGAAGACTGTCATCCATCCGATGATCATAGCTGAGTCAGTGCGCTTGTCACTAGCTGAGCAACAAGTGTTGCGTTGAGTAAGTTTGCAAGATATAGAGTGCCTCATCTTCCACCTAGGAACCCTCCAACCACAAGGGATGAACTCAGATTTCTCCAGTTTCCTCATTTCCCCTCCCCCCACCTTGTCTCAGTCAAATCCCTCGAACTCAGCACCGCCTTCCTAACCTGCAATCTTCTTCCTGACCTCTCCGCCCCCACCCCACTCTGGCCTATCACCCTCACCTTGACCTCCTTCCACCTATCGCACTTCCAACGCCCCTCCCCCAAGTCCCTCCTCCCTACCTTTTATCTTAGCCTGCTGGACACTCTGAAAAAAAAGCTAAGGCAACATAATCTTGTTACAGGTGCAGCTTCATCACACTTATGATGCTACATCTCAATTTTATAGCCAGGATCTGGAGATCTTGAACTAGTTTTCAAACATTCATAGTTCCTTTTGTTGTACTGGATTGTCATTTTACATAGAATTAAGGTGGCAGATCGAAGGATAACAAAGTTGTGGATGATCATAAATGTTACAGAACAGAAACAACTTGTTCTGTGCCAAAGCAATCTCATTAGTTTTAATTTCCAGCCTTTTCCCTAAAGGCCTCCATTTGAATTGTTTATCCAGCTCCCTTTTGGATGTTGTTATTGATTTTGCTCCACCACCTTTTTAGCCAATGCGGTGCATTCCAAACTTCAACAATTTATTGTGCAAAATGTATCAGAGTTTTGTTTTGTTTTGCTAATTACTTTAGGTTTAAGTTCTCTGTTTACTGACCCTTCTCCCACTTGAGACAGTTACTTGTATTTACTCTATTAAAAAAAACTTCATAAGAATTTGGAGTCTTGATTAAATCTCCTTTTTGTTTGCTTTTTCGAAGTCATTGTTTCTGCTCATTGGTCTTTTTGGCAGTTAAAAAGACCAATATTTGGTGTTGAGGAGAGATGAGTTACATATTCGTTCTGAAAGTCTTTGTGCAATTTGCAGAAATCACATCCTTTTCTTTGGAAGTTGAGTCAAGCATTTGTTTGCAGTTGCAATTTGCCAGTGTTGAAATCTGTTCTGTGTCCCAATGAACAGGATAGGGAAAACACCAAAAATAGCAAATTAAATTTTAAAAATTCCAAAGGATGACTTTGCAATCATAGTCAAGGGAAGTGTAAAATGAAAACAAGTTTATAATAATCAAATGTCTTGCCTAGCTCGAAATAAAAGCTGCAAACTCCTGTATTGTCATCAGATCCCCTGAGAAAAGTATTTCAGAAATAAAGTTCTCTTGCTCACTTCTCATTTGATCCATAATAATTTTATTCCTGTGAACTCTGCAATTGAATCCATGAGAATATATACATTCATAACCTTTGATCATACTGCCTTTTACTTTTGAAGTTCTCCCTTTTCTGTACTTTTGTGAACCGCATCCTCTTCCAACCTCAAACAAATATCATGACTGTAGTAAAAGTGAACTATCATTTTTTTAACTTCTACCACTTAAACGTCATAATTGAAATATTTCACGTACTAAGAGATATAAAAATACTGATTTCAGATGGTTGCAGCGATCATCTGACCAAGTTGAACTGGTCATTAAACCATCAATTAATGAGATCCAGTCTGAACTGAAATTAACATGTCATCGAAATGACTGAGATCAGTCTCTTAGAACAGCTGGGCATTATCCTTTTTACAGTATATAGTAATCCAAGAGCAAGCCAAACCCGAATTTAAACCTTTGATGTTTCTCAGTACTGTTATGCATTCCACTGTAATTGAACTTTCTTGTCATTCTGTGATTGTCTCTTGTCTTTGTTAACTGATTCATTTATTGCTGTTAGAAACATGACTCGTTCTCATTCAGAATGAAAATGCACAAGGAGAAAAGATCTTGGATACATAAATATAAGACTTTGGATTGCTCCTACACTCTGTGTGATCATTCTAGATGTGAAGACTCTGATTTTCCTTTCTCACTGGAAATCGTGGATATTAGGGCTCCTCATAAGGAGCACTGCATTATTGACTCTCAACCCTTGCACTTTCTGACTTGCAGTTTCCTCTCAGGCCTCAAGCCAGATTTTGGAACGAAAATATGCCAAATGGTGAAACCATTTTGTTGATGTCAAGTTACAGTCAAATATCCTCTCAATTTCATTTATGGGAGATGAAAATGCTTTGCCAAAATTAAGTATACATATTTGAGTTTCTCTTGAAGCACAAAATAATCACGTTTTAAGCATTATTTTTGGCACAACATGTACAAAATCCTAAAATCAAGGACGTTTCTCAATTTTTAACATGTTTAGCATGTTATCTTCTTCAGTAGATTTTTATGACACAAAGGGAGGCTAAAATAAAAATAATGTCTCAAAAATTCAAGTTAAACACTGGGGAATAATGATTTTCTGGAAATGCCTAAAATCTCATTTCAATGTTGAATCTCCTTCCCCTTCAAGCCTATTTGTCTCTCCACGTTGCTGCTAGACTTGCTCAGCATCTTCTGCTTTTCTTTTAGATTTGCAGCATCCAAAATATTTTGCCTCTATGTTACAAAGAGAAGCTTGAGTGGCATACTATATGGATCGCTTCAAGGTTAAATTGGATAAGTATCCTTAAAGAAAACCACTTAGCATACAGCAGGAAGGTGGATGAGACCAACTTGTACTCTTATTGGCCTTATAATTTCCTTTAGTTCTTCTGTCTGACTTCAGTTTAGTATCATTTCTGGAGGTAAGTCTATCTAGCTGCAACAGTCAGTAGTAAGAACTGCTCAGATTTCCCATTTAATTCTTTCAAACCCTGTTTATAAATCAGTTTAGATTAAGAATTGAAATAACACTGCTGCTGCCTTAATATTGCAGGTGGATTAGGCAGGCTGTAAACATATGTACAAGACTACATGTTTCTTCATCACTCTGCACAGTGCAGCTTGGAGCAAGTGGCAGCCAGCACTGAGAGATTTATGTAAACAATTCTTACAATGTAATGATAACAGTGTCGAAATGTTATTTGTGGTGGGGAAACTGTGTTTAACATCAAGGGTATTGATAATTGATACACTGTTCTTGGAAGTTTGCTATGCTTATAAGCACAATAGCTCAGAAATGAGGTGACAGACTGCTCCTTGAGAAACCAGTTTCATTTTGTTTGTGTGCCAGACCTGATCCCTATGTTTAACAGCCAAATAAGTCTATTTGTTTCTTCTGTTAATGGCAATGTGTTCCATAAGTCAACAGCTTTGTGGTTATACAAGAAAGTAAATGCAATAGTGTTTCTGTAGCTTGTAATTTCATTGCTTTTATAATTAATTCGCTGTGGTTGCTGGCTTTACAAAATAACCTCCATCTTCTAACAATCTCCTTTTATATAATGTAAAAAAAGTCCCTGTGTGACATCTTTCTCCTTTTCTGTGTCGAATGAGAATACTGTCAATGATTCTTTCAGCCTCCTTTTTCAGATTTTACATTGCAATGCCATTTTTCTCAACTTCCTTTTAAGTCCTTTTTGTCTCCTTCCATATGTGTGGTGATTAACTGGACAAGGAAAATGACAAATGACTGCTTGAGTTGTCACTGGGGAAGAATGGAGTAGTGTTGCACATTGCTGAGAGAAAACGCTCCACTGAAAACAGGTATAGTCCAGGTCATTGTGAGAGTGTGTGAATTTATAGTAAACATCCATCTGGAGACTGTCACCGGAGATGGAAATGGAGAGGTCAAGAAAGAGGAGAGAGGTGTCCGAGATGGACTAAGTAAATTTGAGGGATGGAGGTTGTGGGTGAAGTCAATTAACGGCTCCATTTCATCCTGGGTGCAGGATGCTGTACTGATGCAGTTGTCGATGAACTGCTCCAATTCAGTTGGGTTGGACTGCATTGGCACAGCATCCTGCACCCGAAGAGAGTGATTGAGGCAGGTACAATAGCAACATTTAAAAACATTTGGATAGGTACATGGTTAGGAAGGGTTTAGAGAGCTATGGACCAAATGCAGGCAATTGGAACTAGTTGAGTGGGCACCATGGTCAGCATGGACCAGTTTGGGCCGAAGGGCCTGTTTCCATACTGTATTACTTTATGACTCTAAGCAAACTACAGTTAAAACACCAATGAAGAGAAAATGCTTTCAGCATCTCCCTGACCAGTTCTTGCTCAAATAACAGGAAATGTGAGACAAAATTGGATATTTTTCCATGTACAGTGGCACAATGGTGAATAACAACAGATTTATTGAACAAGCAAGAAGAATTAGAAGTCACTACACTTTTACCACTGTCAGAAGAGACTGTTTTAAAGTATTTTCATCTTCAAACTCTTGAAGAGCTGACAAGCCAACAATTTTAAAAGCTTTGGAGATGCTCTTTGAACCTCAAGTGAACATTACACACATAAGGTACATATTCAATATGGAATCAAAGTGAAAGAGCATTTATAGATCGATATGTAGCATGATTAACTCAGGAACCTGTGGATTGTGCAATTCAATGATATTCCAATTACAGACAGGATTATATAACACACAAGTGATCCTGCAATGCAATGATGTTTACTGAGAGTGGAGACATATACCTACTGAAGGCATAGAGAGTAGCCCAGTACAGACAGTCACACTGTTTCAAAATTACTCTTCCAATAGCTAAAAAATAAGTTTTGGAGGCCAGAAGATACAACTGGCAAAATCAAGGTAAAATGATAGTCAAATTTATTTTGATAATACTGCCAAGCCATTACCGGAATTAAGTGATGGAGAACCAGCCAGACATTTTAGGTTCACTTCAATAAAGATATCACCTTGAACATACGACTGGTTGTTAATCTTCTTTCAGGTCTTAATGATGCTCATCAGAGATTGAGAACTCCAAGACAACAATGACAATATACAAGCAGAAATACTGGCTGTACAGCTCTAGGCTTGGTGCCCAGGCTCCACTTAACATTAAGGCACAATTTGCAGCTTCAAGATCCTGTCAGAGTCTTTGAAACGGTTGACTGAGCAAAGCTTTCCTTTCCTCCATCAACAACGTCCCCTTGTTCACCAACATCCTACTTCCTTCTAACTCCCAATACTGAACAAATCTCTCCAACCCTACCTTCATTCTGAGGATGCACTAATTTTCAGGCACTAAAATAGAGTCACAATGGGTAAAAGTTTGGGAAGCACTAATGAAGATTCTGTGTAATTTTACCGTATGCAAAATTACTGATGTCCATTAGTATTGCCTTTTTTTATTCATTCATGGGATGAGGGCATCACTGGCTCATTCATTGCCCTTCCCTGAATACCCAGAGGGCAATTAAGAGTCAACCACATTGTTGTGGGTGTGGAGTCACCTGTAGGCCAGACCAGGTAAAGGTAACAGCTTCCTTTCCTAAAGGACATTAATGAACTAGATGAGTGTTTCCTCCATAATCATTTATTGTCATCACTAGACTCTTATTCCAGAGTTTTATTGAATTCAAATTCTACCATCTGGTAGGGCAAGATTCAAACCAGGTTCCCAGAGCATTACCTGAGTCACTGGCTTAGCAGTCCAGTGATAATGCCACTGGACTATCACCTCCTCTATTACAACAGTATGTGTATATCAAAGTAAGCTATATTTTCTTGCTCTTTCAGATAATGAATCTAATGCTATATTTTGTACTCCCAACTGTCATTGGCAATGTTGCTTCATTTGACTGAATTGTTTTTCAGCCTATGTCCTTAAAATCTGATTATTCTTTATGTTGTTTTATTTATGCGAGGTCATGAGGTATTTGTTGAAAGGGATGAGTGAATAAGAGTGAAGAGTATAAGGTGGATTTTCCATGAAAATGCTGTCAGTAAGTTTTCATGCTCTGCTGACCTCATGAACCTTAATCAATTCTTAAAATACAGCCGATCTTTTTTGCAGTCTGCTTTTTCTTCATATTGAGGAGACAAATGTACATCTATGTAACTCATATTATGTGATCAAACTATCTTAAAGCACTTCACTTGCAGTAAAATGCATATAATGTGTAATAACTCCACAGACGCCAATATCCCACCACCAATACACCTTTTATTTGCACATGCATAGTACGCAACACTGACCTGACTTAGTCAGAGTCAGTTCTCAGAGTGAACAGAACCTCTGACATTTCTGGGTTTTTTTCTTTTTTTCATTTTTCTTTTTTGTCACTCCTCTTCCTTTTACCCCCACACTACTGCCTAACTGCGGTAGTGCTTGTTTTTTCCCCAGCCCCTTGTTGCATGTGTGCAGGTGTGAGACACAGTGAAAGACACAAGGTGCACAAATCTATTCGGTTTCCACCACCAGGAAGAAAGGAAACACCCGAGTGCCCAGTGACAAGCATTGTCCTTCACATCAAAGGGCAATGCTGTGTGATCAAACAGTGAAGGGGAGGGCAGGGATGAAATCAAAATAGAGTTGTAGGGGTAAATAATACACTCCACTCCCAGTGGCACCCACTCCTCCCTGAACAATTCAAGGGTGTTGGTGGATACCTTGTGTTCCTTTTCCAGAGACACCCAGGCTCTAACGTAACCTCGGAAGAGGGGCAGGCAGTCAGCCTTAACAACCCCCTCCATGGCCCGCTGCCTGGACCTGTTTATGGCCAGTTTGGCCAGGCCCAGGAGCAGACCCACAAGGAGGTCTTCAGACCTGCCCTCCCTCCTCCGTACCGGGTGCTCAAAGATCAGGAGCATGGGACTGAAGTGCAACCAAAAGCAGAGGAGGAGGTTTTTGAGAAAATCAAAAAGGGAGTGCAAATGCCCACACCCATATACACGTGGTCCATGGACTCCACATTTCTGTTTATATCTGTCAGCCAGGATTCCCCAATTGGACCAGGTTAATGGCCTCAATCAAGGAACTCATATTCTATGATGTTCATCACAATCACTACGTACCTCCCCTTCTATGTCTGGGGCAAAGGCCTGTTCTTTCACTTGTGGCTTCTCCTGGAGTCTGTTTCCTCCAACTCAGCTTTGGATACAGCAGCCCACAGCTCACTTCTTGCATCCAGAGTGTCTCGGGAAAAACTTTGCTTCTTCTGGCAGCAAATGCTTCGAGGCTGCAACATCCGCTGTGTCCATCTCAGACTCTGAGGTTTCTTTGACACTAGAAGGAGGCTTAGGGTCATAAAAGTCCCAAAATAAATCTGTCAACTCTTGAAAGGTTTTAGTTCTGGTACCTCAGAGAAGGTTAGGCTCCTAATAACAAAAAAGTTGCGGGTTCACAAGCTGACAGGGGAATTATTCATTGCTTTTCATCTGCCCCACTGTTATTCATCTGGAGGCCGGTAGCCCATCACCAAGTCACCCTTTATTTACAAGTACATACTGCTTGACACTGGTCTGGCTTCCTCAAAGCTAGCTCTCAGAGTGAACAGAATCTTTGACACATTTGTTTATATCTGTCAGCCAGGCCACCTTGATTTGACCAGGTTAATGGTCCCAATCAGGGAACTCATATTCTGTGAGGTCTATCTGACTGACTTCATGACAATTACTACCTAAAGGGTAGTCATTGTTTGCAAGGAAGCACAGCAATCAATTTTCACACAGCAAGGCCCATCTCAAATGTATGAAATGGGCAATTAATAGATCTGTTGGCTTCAGTCATGTTGCTTGTGGGAAGTATGATTGCTCCTTTAACTTTTTGGAATACTGCTGTGAGAGATAAAATCATGGCATCTCTTCATGAGGTCTTGAATCATCTGACTGCAGAGGATGGGACATTACTGAAATGTCTTGTCTGAAAATACTGCATTTCTGACAATGTGGAACTCCTTCACACTGTTGGACGAGGTTTCTGCTCATTGCATCCACAACGTTTTAACTTGGATCATGAATGCAATCAAATAAGTGAGAGCAACAAGAACTTATATTTATGCAGTACCTTGAATGTATTGAAATTTCCTGTGATTCTTCACAGAAGCAACTTAAAACAAAGTATGACATCTGGGCACACAAGGACACAACAGGTTAGGTGAGAAAATGCTGGTTAAAGAGAAAGGAATGCCTTGAAAAGCTTCAAGGATGAAAGTGGATAGAGATGCTGAGAGGTGTTTGGTGCATATTCTGGAGCTTGGGGCCTGAACAAGTAATGCCATGGTCACTCATGAGGCTGGTAATGTAGGAGAGGCCAGAATTTGAGGAGAACAAATATGTCAGAAGATTGGAGCTGGTGGAGATTACAGAAAACACAGAGATGAATTATTGTTTGACTGTGAGACATTAGTTAGCACAAGGGTAGTGAGGGAATGGGACTCACCAAGGGTTCTGACATGGTGGAGTTTTGGATGCTAATATAAGAGAGATAATTGGAATTGCCAAGATCTTAGATAATGAAGGCAAGCTTTAGTAGCAAATAAACTGAGATAAGGTGAAGGTGGCTGTTTTTCTTGAGGTTGAAATTAATGGCCTTAGTGATGTCATGTTTCTGAAGTTCGGAGATTACCTTTGTTTCAACTGAGACACCCAATAGTTGTAAGCAGACTAGCTTAGTCTCAGACTGTTGATCAGAGATGGAGCCAAGTGCTGGGGAATGGGATTTGGATTTGGAACAGGAGATGATGGCTTCTGAGGGAAGTGTGACTCTGATAATGGAACTCTGTGAACTCCAGTGCTAAAACATATGCTGGAGAGGGTTCTGCTGCATAACAGAAAAAAACAGTGTTATCATTTTTAAGCCCTGTTCATGAAACACAATTATTCAGCAACCTCAAGTGTTCAAAGAAAGGGATTAAGAGTCATTTAGATGACTTGGACAATGAAGGGGGTGGTCAAGATTAGAGTGATGCTGGAAATGCACAGCAGGTTAGGCAGCATTCGAGGAGCAGGAAAATGAAGGGTGTGGTGTCAAGGGAAGAGTTTACCCCATTTTGCAGATTTAGTCTTCCATTTTTCATTCCTTAACTTTATTCAAGTAAATTGCCTCCTCCACACAATTTGTTGTCCTGTGTTGGAGTTTGATGCATCAGAATAGCGGAGCTCACAACAAGGACTTATTTCAATGTGATTGAGTTCACATCATTTCTAATGAACCTAATTGAATGAAGTGCTGGAACTCATGAGATGGGGCGGTAGTTGTGAGATGTATTATATTTTAAAATCCTACTAATACGTCAGCGTCCAATAAATTTTGTCATCCTTAATATGTGGGAATACACTTGGAACCACAATACTGCAAAGTTTTCATCTGCCAGGATTAACAGAACAAGATGATATTGTTAATGAACCATCAAATTGTATTATACAGAAGTCTCTTTTACACCTCAGGAGTCTTACCCTCATTCTTCATCATATCCCAGTTAAGGTTCATTCAAATCGGACAGTTTGCGTGGGTGTTTACAGCCAATCTGGCAGCATTATCTGTAATTAATCATGCTGCTTACAATTTAAAATCTTTTTTACAACCCGTTTATTGCTATAAAAGGTCCATTTCAGCAGTTCCAATTGCCGTTGTCTGAGTTAAAAGCTTGAAGAATGCACTGTGGCAAGTAATTCATAGCTGATTTTTTTAATATAAAGCTCAGGCATAACGGTAAGCAGATTGTGCTAAAGAGATCATCCCTTTTAATGATTCTTGAAATGAATCGATTGGAAATTTCCTCCTGCACCACAGACACATTTAGCCCAGATTTCTTGGTCAGTGACAAAATGTCAACCCTCGCTGCTGATCTCAAGGAAAGTTGACCCCAAAGATCTGATGCTTCTGGTGGCTTTGATTTTCTCTTTCTGGACACGAGTTAGAATTTGGCATCAAGTCAAAGGGACTTCACACATCCAGCAATAGGGAAGCTATTGTGGAGGATAAAGAGGCAATTAAGTCGACAAATTCCCACATTTGTACTGGATTGCTCTCCAGCACACTGCATGGAATCTCTGAGCCAAATGGCCACCCGCTATGCCACACCTATGACTTTATGACGATATTCCCTTTGTAAATTGCACTGATTATTCTTCACTTGTTATTGTAGAAGATAGGACATAGAATGTAGACAGAACAGAGTATATAATTGGATCATAATCATGGGACTAAAAAGAGCATGTTGAAACATCATTTGCCTTTTGAATTGATATTATAGAAGAAAGAGGATTTTATTACAATATGCAGGTTCTACGTTCACAAATACACTTGCTCTTTCAGACCAGTGTGGTTTCTGAGGAAGAATTAAAAATTTAGTGTAACATTAAAATTCTGGAAACATTTTATTCCTTCTCAAGGTCTTACATTTTCAAAGATTTTTACAGCAAGATGAGAAGTATAAAGAGCAAGTTGTCATCATTTCAGTTATTTCTAATTGATTGCTGACTGTGAGGGCTTCAACAGTACACCTTATGGGAAAGCATAGACTCACTGACAGAAAATTCAGATTTTTTATGTTTAACTGCACATGAGTGGACCTCAGAAGTTACTCTGTTTCACAGGACGACTTGCAATGAACTATTTATGCAAAATTTGAATACTTTTGCCTTGTATTTGATAAGGTACTAGATTCAATTTATTAAGCCAATACTATCAATTAAACATCACATTGACACAATTGTATATTTGCTATTTTTGCTGGCATAACAACAATTACTGTGCACAAAAAAGTGTGGAACATGTTAAAATATTAAGTTCAATTATAGATTTCCAGCTGAATGGTAATATTGTGATGATACTATGGCTTTTAGGAGTGTATTTTGTCGAGTTTTTTTAATGAAGCAGTTGAGACAGGTAATGAGCAGTCTGTTCCAACCCATAAAGTAAACAGCTTGTGAGGCCTTGGGCATTTTTTAAAAGTTGGAACAGTTGAAGCAGCATGAAAGTCAGGCTCCCATAAAACTAGGGTTACAGTTTAACTTTCAGTAGTTGTTGGAGTTTTGAAGCTTCTATACATCTCTCCCCACAACAGAAAAATGCTTGAGTTCTCTCTGTGTTTGCCAGAATTTTCTCTTGATGTTCTTTCCTCCTGGACTGGAGAAACATTGAATGTGAGACAATCTATTTTACTGAATTTGCTTTTGCCAAGGGTGTGTTTATAGGATGTTATTATTTTGGAGCAGTTATAGAATCATAGAGCCATACAACATGGAAACAGACCCTTTAGTCCAATCAGTCCATGCTGAACATAATCCCAAACTAAACTAGTCCCACCTGCCTGTTCCTGCCCCATATCGCTCCAAACGTTTTTTCTTCATGTACCTATCCAAATGACTTTTAAATGTTGTATTTGCACTCACTTCCACCACTTTCTCAGGATGTTCATTCCACATGCGAACTACCGTCTGTGTAAAAGATTTGCCTCATGTCTTTATAGAATCTTTCTCCTCTCACCTTAAAAATGTGGCCCCCCAGCCTTGAAATTCCCAATCCCAAGGAAAAGACAACTACCATTAAGTCTATCTGTATCTCTCATTGTTTTATGAATTTCTGTCAGATCACCTCTCAACCTCCTATGCTCCCGTGAAAGATGTCTCAGCTTATCCAGCCTTTCTTTATAACTCAAACCTTCCATACCCAGCATATTCCTATTAAATCTCTTCTGAACCCTCTACAGCTAGATAATATCCTTCCTATGACTAGGCAACAAGACTGGACACAATATTCCAGAAGAGGCCTCACTGATGTCCTGTACAACCTCAGCATGACTTCCCAACAGTTTTCCAGTGGAGTTAGAGTTAGACCTTTTGTCTGTGTTTTAACTGTAGAATCGGAATAACACGTATTTTGCTTAAAGCCAAGTAGTGTAACAAATTGAACTACATCTGGAACACATCACCTTACACTTCCCTCTAAATAACAAAATGTTAGGATCTCTATCTCCTTGATATATTTGAAGTGGGTTTGGTGTAATCCATAACACTGGACAGGTCAGATTATACAGTGAAACCTGGTTTGATAGGCCATAAGTTTTATTTTTGCAATTTGATTACTGTGGCAGTCAGTCTCTGAAGATATTCACTCAAGACTCTCAATGAACATTTTCCAAAAGAACATAAGTTTATTTTACAAAATAAGAGATGCAAAGAAAGCTATGAGAGAAATTGGAACAATCTTATCATTAAGAGCAAAAGACAGATTCAACTTTTTTTCCCTCAATTATATCCTTTACAGATTAGCAACCCCAGTGAAGTGTAATTCCTATTTCATTTTGAAATGTCTTACTCAACTGATGAGGTTACGAACGTTTCTTTTCTCTACATTCACCAGCCATAGTTCCTCAATTTCTTCCAGAGATATATTGACAGGTTAACTTGTGTGTAGCTTTGACTACTTTGGGGCTGATAAATAGTATATCTGCTGGAATAAAACTTTTACTCTAAACTGAACCAACTTCTAACTTCTGTCTCCCTCTTTCTGTAAATTATAAAAGCTGCCACCAGTAAATACCTCAGCAATGATCTCAACAGGTGGCGCGTAAGGCTTTAAATGTAATCATATACTTTCTTGGAAATAGGTCTCTTGACTTACAGTTAAAAAAGGTGTTTCTGACTCTTTTTTTTAAGAAGAATGTCACCTTCACAGAGCTAAATATAAAAAAAAATCAATTTTACTCTTCTTTAGAATTCAAATTCCCAAACAATAATAATATCCTGCGCTAATACTTTCACTGAGTTATGTATTTATTTCTTCTTTGAAAGGAAATACTCAAAGTATTCAGAGTTATGCTTCTAGATTTGCTGACATGATGAATGTGGAAAGATGCAAAGGTATTATAAGATATTTGGATTCAGAACAATTACTTCACAGCCAAGCTGAATTTGTACTAAATCAAAATTCAAGTGAAGCCAAAGTGTTGGAAATCTGCATGTTTTTTTTCTCTACTTAATTCACTTGAAATGATTGTCATTGTTGTTTACCCAGGCTTGATGAGCTGATTAATTTCTTATGGGGGTGGGGTTAGAGGAAGAGACAGTGTGTGTGCAACAATATATTGTATCAAAGCATTCCACATTTGTTTTTTGCTTTCCCTGTTATATGTGAGCACATCCTCAATGTTAGTCAAACAAAGGAGTATTCATATATACAGGTGTCTGTGCAAACACACAAACATAGACAGGCAGATATGAAGTAAATAAAAGCTAGAAACTAAAATTAAAGAAGCAATATTAAACCCATTGAATAATACAAAAATTTAATCCTTCTTGGCAGGCAATGGAAAAAGGCCAGTGAGTGGTCTTGTTCAAAAGTCATGCAGCATAATGGCCTGTTTCATTTCTGTACCTTCGGAATGACAGCATGTTATTGAGGCACAGAAGTTTTGACACAATTATTCACGCCTGCTCTCTAAAAGTCAATCACATCAGTCTTGTGTGCCCCCTCCAATTTGTCCTCGTAACCTTGAAGTTTATTTCCTTCAAGTGCACGTCCAACTTTCTTTTGAAATTATTGATTACCTTCATTGGTTGTGAGTTCCAGGTTATTACCACACTTCGTGAAAGAGGGTCTTACTGACATTTCCTCTGCAGCTCTTGCCCCAAACCTTAGTACTTGCAATATTAGCACATAAGACTAGATTCCTTGACTAGCTTATCAAAACCTGTCCTAACCTTGTACACCTTCAGCAGATATTGTGGCTGGGCTACCGTGACAGCCCATCAGTATGATTGGAACACTACTAGCTATGTTCGCAGAGCTAAGTCAAGCTTCATTAATCAGATTGGGAACATAAAGAACCTCAACATTCTGTACCAAACATTTGTTCAAGATCCCATTGTACAAAATCGTTCTGAAAGGTTTAATACTGCATTAAGCTCCATCCAATTTAATGAAGCCATTAGGAATTGAGTGAGAAAAGGCAGAATATCTTGTTACAGTGCTCACTGACTTTTCATTATTTTTATTTTATTCCTTCATCAATTTTAGTTTGGAGCTTTGAACTGGGAACAATGATTAGGACTGTGGCTAACTGGTTGTCATAAAAGGCACACAGATCAAACAAACTTTTGTCCACTCATGAGGCCAGATCTTGGAGTTAATTGCAGGTTGGTTTTTGGTCAAAGGGGTCTGCAGATGCTTTGTCAGCAGGGAAGAGCATTATGTTTAACCAGATAGCTGAAGCTGGCTGGTAACAAGGTCAGTGCCTGGGAATTAGTTTCAGAAAGTTTGGAAAAGACCTTATGTTCAAGGAGATGGCAGATGTCGAATGGTTACTGGGTCCTCATGGAGGAGATAGTCAGTCTGTCAGGGAATGGTTTGAGTTGGAACTGGGTTTTAGGCTGTATTTACTGTGAGGAAAAAAAAAGAAATCTTGTTGATGCTACAGCATGAAGATTTGAAAGCTCCCTGCCTAATCTCCGATGAACAGCTCTGGAAGTTCAGAGAATAGAAAACTAAATTTTAAGTATTACCTCCTTTGTCTGAGTGCACTGTAAAGATGACCCTGATTGACATTTCAGAAAATGGACCAAGAAATAATCATCCATGCCTGTGGAAAAACTTATAATGGAAACCACTTAAGTGACGTGGCCAGTTTTGTTATTTTATTCCCTTAACCTTATTTGTCTGAGTGTCTTTTGTGTGAATGGGCCTAAAAACAGAGGCTTATAGACTTATTAAATTACTTTGTTGTTGATTTTTTGTGATGCTAAAGTTACCATATTGTTAATAAACTGATAAGTCTTTTATTTAAGATACAAACCAGTATCTGGAATTGATTATTTGTAGAGTCCAGGAGTGGTTATTCGAGTGTCTGATTAGGAACCATTAATATAAATTTTGAGGGCTTTTGAAGGTTTTAACTTTACTGTATTGTAAATGCAGAGTTAGAAAGGCTGATTTAGTTCAGCTATATGTTTTTCCATGCCATAGGATTGTGCTTTATTGTAAATCGCCTCATAGTCTTTGTAACAATATCTATCTTACTTATCCTAATACATCTACCTAAGTTATTATCTGAATGTAAGTTATGCCTGATTGTGGTTGTAAACTACATCCTTTAAGACACAAGTGTTTTCTCATTAGATTAGCTCATGGTTCTCCGTTATCAATATCGGACTTGTAGACCAGCCAGAAAAGGGGATGATGGCAGGTATCTGCCCAACACATGCTGGCAGTGGTTTGCCTTGTATACTCATCTGAGTTCTCCTCATCTCAGTCCTAACTAGCCTACCCCAGGTCCTTAGATTATGAACCTGATTCTGAATTCCCCAGAAAAGCTCTAAGAATGGTCTACTGCTGCTCCTATTTTCTGAAAGCGATTACTGTGCATAACTGTAAATCTGAAACAAAAAGTGAAAAAGCTAGAAATGCTCATCAAGTTAGGCAGCATGTGTGGAAAGTGTAAAAGCACACTTTGAAGATAGACAGAAGAGCCTCTCAGGTGGCTTTGGTATTGTGACCTTAGTATTCATGTAACAAAGACTCTGCTGGAACTAGACCAGCACTAACAACTTCTTATTGACTCTGCCAGAATACATATATTGCTAATAAAGACTGTTTGATCAAACATTTTGGAGTCTGGCCTAAATTTATCTGAATGGAGGAACACATTGTAAATTTAGTCTGGCCTAAATTTATCTGAATGGAGGAACATATTGCTTTTTGAGAAAGAGATGAGTTGATATAATTTCAAGAATAAGATAGTTTATAGAAATGATTGTTGATTATTGTAAAATAGAGAGAGAAACAGAGTTAATGTTTCAGGTGATTACATTTTCAGCAGAACTCATTTTGATAATGAAACTATTGTACAAATATCTGTTTGAAGGTAAGGTTGATACTTATGAGGAGTAATATGGGATTAATTATTCCTAAACTAATTTGTACAGATGAAGTAATTTGACATTTCTGCTTCTCAAACTTTCCCCATATTTAATAATCTTTCTCAGGAGCTTTGAACAATCCAAAATGGAACGAATAATACTTGTTCCACAGAAATAGTGAGTTTAATGACTGAAAGATCTTATTTTGTTCCATATGTTATTTTGATTTTCAGACTTCTTTCTGATCATCCCTAATGTAATTGTGTAGTTTTAATGAAAGATGAGAACAGCAGTGACTGAAGTTGTTTTAAAAGTCATCGAATGAACTGACAATGCATCTGCACAAGGCAACATTTAATATATAGCTTGCTGTGGGGTTAATTATAGAAAGTAATCACTGAATTAATGAATGAATGTGTCAGAGAGAAAGAAAAATTGTGGCTGTTTGTTATGCATTTTATCTATAAATAAATAGAGGAATGGACAGATTTTAATTGAGATCATTTTACATGCTGTTCAAACTTAATATGCATTGACTTTTACAAAAGAGTCCCTGGGCTATAGATCTTTAGTAAACAATGATGATGTAAATCAAAAGTCCATATTAGTTTTATTTGAAAGACTGCTGAAGGGTTTATTTGTAAAATACTTTCTTATTCTGGCAAGTTTAGTTTTATTTGCATGTACATATTGCTTTTTGAGAAAGAGATGAGTTGATATAATTTCAAGAATAAGATAGTTTATAGAAATGATTGTTGAAGCTATGGTCATGTATAAATTCACAAAAGTGTCTTGACCCTGTCCTGTTTAACAATCTCTTAATTCACTGAACACATAATGAAATCATTCTGGCTATCAATAAGTTTCTCCAGATTATTTTCCAACTATTCATTGCCACTAAGCATCTTAACTTGTGAAGAATATGAATAACCACCATAGAGAACTCTGTTTGAAGTGGGGAGAAATTGAACATTTGTATCTGCAAAATAATTTTAAAATTTGATAATGTAATATTAAAATTAAATGTGTAAAAACTCTCCTCCAATTCAAAGAACTGTTACTGCATGTTGAGTTGTTGCAGTTTACACAGCTGCCACTGTATGTCGATAGTAAAGGGAATGAATGTGGTAAAAACAATGACTGCAGATGCTGGAAACCAGATTCTGGATCAGTGGTGCTGGAAGAGCACAGCAGTTCAGGCAGCATCCGAGGACAGGCAAAATCGACGTTTCGGGCAAAAGCCCTTCATCAGGAATAAAGGCAGAGAGCCTGAAGCGTGGAGAGATAAGCTAGAGGAGGGTGGACTGTAAAACCTGTGCACACACCTCCTCCCTCACCTCCATCCAAGGCCCTAAAGGAGCCTTCCACATCCATCAAAGTTTTACCTGCACATCCACTAATATCATTTATTGTATCCGTTGCTCACGATGCGGTCTCCTCTACATTGGGGAGACTGGACGCCTCCTAGCAGAGCGAGATGTTCCCTAAAGCGCTCTGCTAGGAGGCGCCCAGTCTCCCCAATGTAGAGGAGACCGCATCGGGAGCAACGGATACAATAGATGATATTAGTGGATGTGCAGGTAAAACTTTGATGGATGTGGAAGGCTCCTTTAGGGCCTTGGATGGAGGTGAGGGGGCACAGGAATGAATGTGGTGTCAATCAAGATACTGCGTCCTGACTTGTGTTGAATTTATTGAGTGTTGTTGGTGCTGCACTTTTCCAGACGGAGAGTATTCCATCACATTCCTGACTTGTGCTGTGTCATGGCTGACAGCCTTTAGGGAGTCAAGTGATGAAAGGGTTAAGTTTTTCCTCTTTCTCTCTTGTTTCTCTTTTTCTTTTTTGTGCTTTCTGCCACTTGATTCTTTTTTTAGCTTCTCTCTCAGTCTTCTGCTTCACACTCTCTCCTGGCCCGAGATTAACAAATAAAGATTAGTGAAGAAGTGGTGGGTGGAGTACACAGAGAGGAACATGTCCTCAGTCATTCCAATTATAGTTGGCAGACCAGAGGGTGGCTCTCAGCAATTGATTTTCCTTTCTTTTACCTAAAAAATATTATCGGTTTCTTCACTTGCTCACTCTCAATGTACCCTTTACTCTGTCAACTTTCAATTACCTTTGTAATATTAACGAGAGTGAAGTACTACGGATGCTGGAGATTTGAAATGAAAACCGAAAGTGCTGGAGGACCTCAGGATGTCTGACAGCATCTGTGGAGTGAGAAGCAGAGTTAACGTTTTGAGTCCAATATGAGTCTTGTTCAGTTCCGAAGAAAACTCACATTGGATTTGAAATGTTAACTCTGTTTTGCAATCCATAGGTACAGCCGCATGTGCTGAGCTTTTCCAGCACTTCCTACTTGTCATCTTTGTGCATTTTATTACATCCCCTTCAATCTACGCACTCACTCCATTTATTTCTCTTCCACTTGGTCCTTAATCACTCACATTACTTCTAATCTTTCATGCCTTCATCTATTACCCATTCTGGTCTAAAGGCACTGGGAAGTAGTGTTAGACATCCTCAGTTTTAATCAGTTCCCTGCATTCACCTTACTGCTCAATTTGTTTCCTGTCTGCATTTTTCTCCATTTATACTGCTCTTACTCCATTTTTCTCTCTCTGTTTTATAGGTATTCAGAATTCGTATCTCTGACTCTTCAGAGACAAACTGATTGTTGTGACCTCTTTACATCGGGCAAACTAGAGGAGGTACAGTGTGTTAGCTTCATATTTTCATTTGGTGCTTTTACAAATTGAAGCAAAGCAAAATGAAAAGAGACACAGTGTTGACTACTAACTGTCCTACATGTTGGAAGGGTGGTGAATGGCCCATGGTCACCTGACATGATTCTGACTGCACAGGACATCCACAATCCCACCCGCCTAAGGGATATTTGCATCATTTGCACACTGGTCTTCACATGTATACCTGGGTTATTTACCCATAATTGGAAATGTATATACAACCTCAGTATCAGTCAAAAAACCCATTGCTTGTCTCTAAATCATTCTCTAATCATTCATTTACATTACTCATTCATACAATTATCTTCTTGGTAAACTATCAGTTCAAAACTTGCTCAGCTTATACCTTCGTTACCCTGACTCAATCTGAATAATCAGAAGTGCCCACAGTAACTTGGTTTCTAAGATAGGCTTTGATATTTTTCTCCACCTTTGTCAGTCCTTTAAAATGCTCTGTAATGCTTCCCAACCCTTTGTTCATCCACCCTAATATCATTCTAAGTGACCTTTAGTTCAGTCAGAGTATATTTGATAGCATGCCTCTGCCAAATCAGCAAAGTGTCCCAGGTGTTCTCGAAGTGCAAGTTGCTGGGAAAGCCTAACCCTCATCTCTAAACCTTGCCTTCCCTTTCATTCCCTGGCTGTTTGTGACATTATGAATTTAAGATGAATGAAGTTGTTGAATTGAGTGATCTTCAATAATGCACTAAGAACTGTAGATCTTGCCAATGTATTAGAGTGACGGCATTGAACTCTCCTTTGATGTTACACTGTATACAGTGTGTGAATCTCATTCTAAGAGACCACAGTCAATCAATCTGAGTCCAAGAGTGGCACTTTATTATTAATCTTCAGCTACTGGTTGCCTCCTCCTTATATCTATTTATTTGTTCATAATTATAGCAGACAATTGAGCATAACTATTCTTCAAAGATAACAAGTAGAAATATATAATGGATGGCCATGTTTATGATTTAAAATATCAGATAAAAATTATTTAAATGCACTATGTAAATATATTTTAAAAACCTTCTAGTAAATGATTGAATCTCCATTGTATTAGTTTGCTTATCTTTATGGAACATTCACATCAAAAGCACCACAGCATATCACCCCAGTCATATACTGGACATAATATTATGCAACAGTCTTTTCCTTCTAAAGCAACATTTATCGTGAACATTGATGCAGGAAACCCATGAATGCAAACTAGTGTTTTGACAGTTGTTATTAGTTCAGGTGTTGTAATGCCACAGAACAAAATCCCAGTTGACCTTAAATGTACTGAAGGATATTCGGCCGTGTTGGATAATCTGAACCAGAGATCTGAAAGAGGCACATCAAGTTGTGTTCATTCATACGTTTGTTATCTCTAGACATGGCGATTCTGGTGCATTCCACTCACAGTTGATCCTCAGGTAAATTAAAGGCATCTAAAACACCGCTGTCCATTTGCACTAATCCTGATCAGTCATTTTCCTGGGTCACATTGACTGTCACTGGCTCCTGCTTAAGCAGCAGTGCAATCTTAAAATTCTAATCCTTGTTTTCCGATTTCCCCCACGATGTCTGTAATCTCCTCCAGCCAAACAAACCTCTGAAGCATCTGTGTTTATCAGATTCTGGCCTCTCAAGCATCACTGATTTTAATTGCTCAACGATGGGCCATTTGATCATTTACATGGACATTGAACTCTGGAATTTCCTTCCTAAACTTCTCCATCTCTCTCTACTTTGCTTTCCTCCTTTAAGGCGATCCTTAAAACTTACCTCTTTGATCATTACTTGGCTCGCGTATCTCCTTCTATGGCTTGGAGCAATGTTTATTTTAATATATTGCTGTGAAGTGATTTGGGCTGTTAGGTTATATGAACTTGTACGAAAAAAGTCATTGTCATATATAAGTATTGCAGAAAAAATATAGCGACTTTTATAAAACTCTATTTTTCCATACAATAGCAGCTTGAATCTTCTACTGGAATATCTCTGCACATATTTGAATATTTTAGCTTTCATTTAAACAAAAGTATATCTGGGATTAAAATAATTTAGTATTTAGCTTCAGATCTTAGTTGATAAAATAATCTAGATTAGATTCCCTACTGTGTGGAAACAGGCCCTTCAGCCCAAACCGACCCTCCAAAGAGTAACCCACCCAGACCCATTTCCCTCTGACTAATGCACCTAACACTATGAGCAATTTAGCATGGCCAATTCACCTAACCTGCACATCTTTGAACGGTGGGAGGAAACCCACATAGACATGGGGAGAATGTACAAACTTCACACAGCCAGTTGCCTGAGGCTGGAATCGAACCTGGGACCCTAATACTGTGGGGCAGCAGTGCTAACCTCTGAGCCACTTTGCCACCCTAAGTTTAGTTCTTATGCTTGATGAAGCCACTTGAATCCAATGGATGAAAAAATGCTTGATGTGCATTGTCAATCTTTAAACACATTTCTGACTTGTTTCATTTTCCTCCCCCTTTATTTTATTGCTAATCTAATTGCTGAATTTCTGACCTGCAAGAGAACTTAATATATTTTTCAGTAACAATCAGTGATCATACAAGTTAAATGCATCCTGGAACTGATCCATTAAACAGGATGTTTCAAAATCAAATTCAACTAGAATTTCCACTTTTAATGATAGAAATGAATAATTTTGGTTAAACAACTAATTTTGGCCATTAATAATGCAAGAAAAACAGATTACAGAAACAATGCCAGATTTTTGCCTTAATTCATTTTTATACAGTGCAGACAGTTCCAGAAATACTCTGCACTCATTTACAATTAAGGCTAGAGTTTACAGCTACAGTGGATTAATATTTTGATCCCTCATAAAACTGTTGAATTCGATCAGGCGTGATGCTAAAATTGCATTGCAATGACATTTGTCATAATCAGAAGCCGCATCTCATTTCAGTCCTGTGTCATTGAAAGGCCAGGGATGCTTGCATATAACCTTCAATTGAATGTATCACAAGGAAGTATCGTAAACTAAGCATGTGAGGGAGAGAGAAGTAACAGGGATTTTAAAAAAAAATCAAGTCCAGTATGCAAATACTCGTTGAAAATCAGCCCGTGTGGCCATGGCACGAGGTTAATGGAATTCCGGCAGTCTCAGAGAAATGTACAAATTAAGAAGATGAACTAAGGAACGGCAGATGGAATTTAACGGTGGATTGACATATTGGAGTTTTTCACTTGATTGGCTGTAACATCAGGAAAGAATTTCACAGAACTTTTCTTCCATTGGAAGGGTTGTTTGTGACTATTTGTCTCCCTTTTGAGATTAATTAAATTAGAATGAACCTGTCACTGTGCAACTTGTACCTTGTCCATAGAGAGTGGAAGGCTAGAGGAGGCAGAAAGACATTTTCATTCCCAGCTTTCTTGTGGTCTATATTTAGCCTCAGGAAAGAAATGTTACTGACTTATCTATATTGCCCATCCTAGCTGCCTTCAATAGGTGTACTGCAGGTCTTCAAGGTCAAAAATGTAGTGTGAGCTAAAGATTCCTTTTTTTTGGCAAAGTGTTTTTATCAGTAAGATTTGTGGCAGTGGTCTGCCATTAGTTGAATAAACTTTACTCACACAATCCCCCACTTTCCAGATAATTAATTCTGAAAGTGTGTTTCATGTCTCCTGATTCATGGGTATGTGGATATTATCAGCTAGGCCAGCATTTATTGCCCATTCTCAGTTGTCCATAAGAAGGTGGTGGTGTGCCAGTCACTTTTATTGTTGTGCTCCATTGTTGTTTTGTTATGCTCCATTGTATTCTTTCAAGGTTACAGGGACAGTTCTACACCACTTACACATGGTATATGGAACAATACATGTCAATGCTGCAATGGAGCATGCTGCGAATAGAGTGCTTTTCAGCTTGAAGTGATCTGGGGTAAACTGGAGTCTAAGATTCTTGTACCCTCAGGTCACAAGTTTGATACAGTGATGATATCATGAACATGTCTGTTCAAGATAGACTGACATCCTGACTGCCTAAGGGAAAAGTGAGGACTCGAGATACTGGAGATTCGAGTCGAGAGTGTGGTGCTGGCAGGCAGCATTCGATGAGCAGGAGAATTGACGTTTCGAGCAAAAGTCTAAGACTATCTTTGCTCAAGCCCTAATGGCTATTCCCAACCTTGAGTTCAATTGCCCATTGAAGATGATATTGAGGAGTTTGTTTCATGAAGAACAACAGGTAGGCATACCATAAAGTAAGACAGACAACTGTTTATGAAGAGGTAGGAATATTTGTGCACTATTGACACTTAATTGGCTTCTGGAAAGAACCTACCAATGCCCTCTTTATGAAAGGACAGGCAATTGAATCTATCACACCATGTACACCTGGTCACATTTGTCAGACTGGAGGTCAATTTTTTGATGACCTTTTGATTGCTGACAATCCTACAGACCTCTAACTGGCATTTTGGCGACACCTGACGTAAGGCAAGCAGATAAAACAAAAAAAATTGTCTGAAACTGAATCCCCACATGGGCAAAAATTGTTTTGTTGAGTGCTGCTCACTTTCTCCTGTAGACACTGTTTTTGAGATGTTTACAAAATCCATCAACAGAATTGTTAATTCCCTAGCTTTTACAATTTCTCTCCCATTGCATGAATGTAACTAAAAGTCTCTTTTAGTTTCCTAATTTGATTTTGTTTTCAATTTAAGCCAAAGGTTTAAATGTTTTTTCAATGTAGCCACATGCTAAAGGAATGCAGAGAATGTGTTCACCTTGTCTGCAGCCTGCCTTTCAAACCTAACACTCAATAATCTGTACACTAGCCAAAGAGTGTGCAGCAAAAAATACAATTTATGCTTTGAAATCACAGATGAGGACAGGAGGTCATATTTTATTTGGTACTAAAAGGGAAAGTAGTTCCTCAGCTGGTATATAAGGAATTTAAGACCCTGGAGCATCCTTGTGATGATATCATGCAGTTGCTCATGAAAAAACATAAATAGTACAGTTTTCATGGAAATAGGGACAGAGAAATATTGCAGAGAAGCATGGGTAATAGAATGACTAGCATTGTGTAATAGAGGTGATGGAATAGTCTTTCATAGTGACAGATTTCGGATTAATATATAAATATCATTTTTAGACTTTGGTTTTAAAATAATGGTAGAGCATTAGATTAGTTTACTGAAATATTTGAAAAAAAAAACCAGGACAAATATTCTTTCCAGCATAGTGATCTAGTCCACTATCGGAGTGTCAGAGAGTAGGTACCAACTAGATTGGTGATGGAAGATTGATTTTACAGTGGTGGTTTATGATAGGGTAAATATTGAGGGCTAATAATTTGTTTTTGATTTTAGGATAATCAAAGATTGATTTTAGCATGGGAAACCCAGACATTTAATGATTTTGGGCTGTTTGGCAGAGACCTTACTGGGGTCAGAAACAAGCATAGCTTTTCTTCTACAAAAAGAATATGGAATAGTTAAGGAAGTAGGTTTCCCCAGTATAAAAATTTGGTTTGTACAATTTCCAGTTGTCTCCATCTTGAATAAAAACCCTGATCTATGCTGAAATTGTTTTGTTTGCTTTTGTTTGAGTTTCAGTGGATTCCATTAAGCAAAACATATAAATTAAAAAATATTTCCTTTGTGTACACATTCATTATCATGCCCTCTGTATGACATTATTCTCAGCCATCAGGGTTAATAGTATCAAAGGAAGTGCTGTATGTGGATTTTATTTGGAAAATAAATCAGCAGTACTTGAAGTACGTGTGTGTGATTTGGCTGACTGTGTTCAGAAGTAGTTTGATTTTCTCAGACAACCATAAGCTGTGAAAAGGTATTCCAATGTGGCTAAATAGGAAGAAATTTTTGCAATTATTCACTCATTGCAATTGATCAACAGCAGACCTCGGAATATTAGATTTAAGGTGAAAAGTGTTCTGTTTAATGCACCTAAATCATTATCAATGTTGACGCTTATTCCTTCATTTAATTTGATCAATAGCAGGGCCTCCACTGAAGAGTGGAATTAATGAGGTGTGAAATGATTTGTTTAACCCTCTTAACTGCAAAAATGTTAAAAGCTGGATGACACTTAAATTTAAGAACCCTGGAAAATTATGTGATAAATAAGTAACAGTTGAATGGAACCTGAGGACATGGATGCTGAATTAAGAGGCAATTTTCAAAACCTTAATTTTTTAAAACAGGTTTTCCATTTTTTGGTCTTTTCACGTAAATACATCATTTTCTACTTTGCTTGTTCTTCCGCGCCCAAACTGCTTTTCTATCTAATCATTTATATACCCCTCCCGCTGATGTGTTTTATTTATTTCTCACCTCCCCACACTGCCCCCCTCTCCCCCTCCCAAGCCCTCAGCTGCTTCTCACTCACTCCCTGTCCTTTATGTTGACTGCACAAATATACGATACTTAGTCATTTAAAAGAAATGAATTTCACTTTAGCTTCTGGCACCTTGCAACCTTAATGGCCATTCTGCCATAATTTCATGGTTGACGAAGCACCATGGTATCATGTCATGATTATGCATCACCATTGATTAGGAGTGTGCGTTGTCAGACAGCGTGTCTTGTCAACTGAAGCTTGGCACCTGCAATGTCTGGAAATGGTAATCAACAGGAAAATTATACAGCTGCAAGGAAGATTTGTAGTCAAACACTGGAATAATAATTTGCCTGTAATGTACATTTATGATTAATTTATTCAGCCCATTGGATTGTTGGCAATATATTACCAAATCATCAATTATAAGTCCTGGCAATGACATTCTATTTGCACTGAAATTTTCGAATGTTGGGAAGATGCCTGTTATTTACTGTTTTGTACCACTTTCCTGGCAATGCATATTCCTATGTTTTGTATATATAATGATATATATAACATTGGTTCCAACGTAAGTGATGGGGTGCTGCCATTAAAAATCATCAATGTGATCCATCTGCCCATACGCAGTTGCACCTGTGAAATCACGCCATTCAGGAAACAGAGCCTGTAGTTTAAAGGCCATGTGCCTCTCTGACGCACTTTCAAGCAATTTGGTGGTCTTCAAATTATTAAATGATTTGGCGATGAGCTGTAAAAATAATTCAAACAGTCAGCACTTTGAAGTCTATCTCAGGGCCTCCTCCCAAAGGTACTTTCATTTCTTTGGCCTTTATTATACTTATTTATACTATATGACACATTGTGGCTGAATATCTGTTTAAAGGCACCACTCTGATTCTGTGCATGTGCTTCTCCAATTCTGGCATTGGCCCGAAATGTAACCTGTACATAAATATAGATATAAAAGGAGACAGGTTAAGTTACTGAGGAATTATTTCTGTCTCCTCCATTCCACCCAGTTTTAAAAATGTATTCATTTATGGAATGTAAACATCCCTGGAAAAACCAGCATTTATTGTCCCTCTCTAACTGGGCTTGAGAAGATAGCATTGAGCCATTGACTATTCAACTCTACTGTTGAACTTTATTTTACACAAGTTGTCACAACTCACTGTGTCAGTGTATTTGGTGAATGGCTTGTTCAGGAGTGTGTGTGTACATTAGTCACACACATATGATTCTATCAGCCATGGTGTGTTGGTCATTTAAGGCAGTCTTTCTTCCTGAAGCACTGGTATGGCTATCAGTATAGGGATGGAGAACCTGCACTTTTCAAACGCTAAGAAACTTTATCTAGCTATTTGGTTTTAGTTTGTAGCTGCAGCTGTGCTTCAGTGCTACAATGGGGACAATCAGACAATTACTGTGTGATAAGGCAGCACATTTGATGCTCAGATGTTGTGGTTGCAACAACCTGCTTGTGTTTGTTGTCAGTACTTCTCTGAAACTGGCTGCAATCTCAGGAGTCTGCATATGACAGATTAAATGTCGTCATTTAAAATTTCTGGAGGTGAATTTATGCTCTGTTCACTATGTGTTGCTCAAATCCTCAAAGCTGTAATCAAATAAGAATAATTGAATCAATGAAAACTTACCCTTTTACAGCATTTATCCCACTGTAAAACCCCTTGAAAACGTTGCACTGTGTTAAATGAGACACAGTTGGGTTTGTGCAACTTTACACTTATTATTGAACAACCCTCACAGGCTCTGAAAAAATAAAATTATTTTTGTGGAATGTAAAACTTCCTCATTACAAATAAAGAAAACACATAATTTTTTTATTTTTAAAACAAATCTTCTATCTTAATCCCATGTATACATGCCAACAGTGGAAGGGCACATTGATTCAAATCCTACCATGGCTTGAATTAAAAGCTGGTCCAATGGTTATCATGAAGCTATTGTCATAAAAGAACTGGTTCACTAATGCCATTAAGAAAGGGCTGTTGTGGTAGTGTCTTTACCTTTGGTCTAGAAGGCCTAGTTTCTAGTCTCACTGTGTCTGAGCAGGTTACTTAAAAATATTTACATGCCAATTTTTAATGCAAATTTTGAAATAATAAACAAAAAACTTCAGTGTTTCTTTCACTGTGCCACCCGCCGATGGGCGGCACGGTGGCACAGTGGTTAGCACTGCTGCCTCACAGCGCCAGAGACCCGGGTTCAATTCCCGCCTCAGGCGACTGACTGTGTGGAGTTTGCACGTTCTCCCCATGTCTGCGTGGGTTTCCTCCGGGTGCTCCGGTTTCCTCCCACAGTCCAAAAATGTGCAGGTCAGGTGAATTGGCCATGCTAAATTGCCCATAGTGTTAGGTAGGGGGTAAATGTAGGGGTATGGGTGGGTTTCGCTTCGGCGGGTCGGTGTGGACTTGTTGGGCCGAAGGGCCTGTTTCCACACTGTAAGTAATCTAATCTAATCATGTAAGTAATCTAATTCTCTCTTTGCTGCCTGTGAGAGTACTTTGTTGTGATTGGCTGCTTACCTTGCTCGGTTACTTCACTGTTGCCACACATCTGATCCCCTTGCTATCATATTCTGCCTAACCTCACAAAAGATATCTAGAACATTATGAGCAACTTTCTTTTATGTCCTCCTCATCAACAACCATAACCTTTGTGCAAGTGTTGATTCATTTGTTGATTTTTTTATAGGATTTCATGTGAGGAGCTGACTCCAAATGTAGCCTTCATGTTAAAGTGGGGTAACTGAACAGTACATTAGTCCTATTTTGAAAGCATGCCTTTTGTCCTTATGTTCATATTCCTATTATAGATTCCAATGTCCACATTTACAATGGAAAAGCCTACATGAACATAAGCGGCACCTCCAGTGATGGAAGTCGGGGTGGCATGGTGGCTCAGTGGTTAGCACTGCTGTCTCACAGCACCGGGGACCCAGGTTCAATTCCAACCTTGGTGACTGTCTGTGTGGAGTTTGCACATTCACCCCATGTTTCTTCCCACAATCCAAAGATGTGCAGGTTAGGTAAATTGGCCATGCTAAATTGCGCATAGTGTTAAGGGATGTCTAGGTTAGGTGCAGATATAGGGTAGGGGAATGGTTCAGTGTGGACTTGTTTTGCCGAAAGGCCTGTATCCAGACTGTAGGGGCTTTAATTCTACTGACTGTGACACATTTTAAATGGGGAAATTTCCCTTTCAACGTTGACTTGGAGTAAAAATATATAATGAAAGGAATTCACAGAAAATGTATGGAATCTAATGATTTTAAACATATGATAGATATAACATAGATGGCATGGTACAAATAAACAACTCTGTGCAGTTGTAACTTACAGCTCACAACATATGTGAGCAGTCATATTCCTTCTCAGGTGACTGGCCAAAACATACTTTCTCCAGTGAGCAAACTAAGATAGCCATTTAAATTGGTACAGGAGCCAAAAATAGCACTTTTAAAATATATTATGTACAATCTTTATCTTTTTACAACATGCTTAGAAATGGGAGAAGTGTACACAATACAGAAGGTTGCCAATGTTATATAACACCAATTTTCATTTTTACAACACTTGTAATGCAGTAAAATAGCCCAAGGAATGTAAACAGATAGAATCTGACACTAATGAAAAGGAGTTAGGGGCAGGTGATGAGAAGTTTGATCAAAGGAGGACCTTAAAGGAGTAGAAAGAGATTTTGGAGACATTCCAAAACTTTGGACATGATGAATCAGAACATAACCAGCAAGTGTGAAGGAAGGAGAGAGTCTACAAAAGATCAGGGTTCTTGGTTGCCTGTGGAGTTGGAAACCTTGCAGAGATAAGGAAAAGATGAGGCCATGGAGGGTTTTGAAGATAAAGATCTTTGTGCTGTGGGGTAAATGTATTCTCCTCTATGTTGCAAAATACATGGATTACAAATCGGGAACTGTTTTACAGTTTTGTGCCTGTATCTACATTTTTGGTAATGCTGATAACATGGGAAATAGGCAACTTGAGAGACCTGTGCTACGAATGTTGAGACTGAGTGTTCAAAAATCCCTGTGGTGTCAAATTTAAAAGCATACTGTATCTCCTAAAGCTGACCAGCCAAGTGGCAGGATCAGATGTGCCTAAGTGCGTGGCTAGCACTGAGACATCAAGCTCATGCATAGTTTTATCATTGGTGTGCTCTGAAGCTGGCTGGCTTGCCTGCCAGTATTGCATCTCACTCAGCTGTTCTTTCCAGCTCTTCTGTCCACCACTCTTATCACTTGGCAGCTCTCCCTTGAGCTCTCCCTTTGCCTATGGTGATGACTTTACTGGCCAATCTTTGCCACATGGTTCTTCTGCACCCAGCAATTGCAGACAGCAGTCCATCAGGCAGTGGCAATCATTGGTTGTTTGCTGCCAAAGTAACATTAAATCTCACATAATTCCTACCTTCCAAACAACAATCAGCTTTTGCAAAATTCAAACACAGGAATTCACATAACCAAGCACATGTGAATATGTTTTCAGTCGGGAAAATAATGGACATTAAAACTAAACCTTGGAAGCAGAGTTTGCTGACTGCCATTTGGATTGTATCTCCTGGGCTAACAGGACAGTATTTTAATCGCTGCCATTGGTGTCACAGGCAGCACAAAGTGAGAAGTGGAAAGTGCATCCTTTGCAATTGCATCGTCACTAAATGCAGCCTTAAAAGTATTAGAAATCATTTAAATCCAAGATTAATACAAGATACAAATAAAGCATAAACAATTTTGTCTCAACTGAATTGCTGCATATTAAGTAAAGTGCTATCAATAGAATAATTACCACTCTAATGATACATAGGACATAAATAGTCTGCTTTCGAATGATTTGTAAATGAACATTAACTCCCATTGATACACAAACTCTTGAAGTAATTGCATGCATTGAAGCACATAATTATCATTACAAGATATGAACTTTTAATGTGAAACCCTAACTGGTTAATGACTGTAGAATTGTGTCTTGAGACCATTTGGGAAAAGGAAACTACATTTTTGATTACTAATTAAGCTTATTTTTGATGTAAGGCTTACCTGGGTCATGTGGCTCCTGTTTTTGGGTGACTGGAGTTACTGATTACTTTTATTGTATTGAAATTATGTTCTCCATTTCCCATGTTAACACCTGAAGTCCTCAGTTTTGAGCTTTGGTCCTTGCCTTTTCCATGGTAACTTCTGAAATGGCATTTTGTGAACTTTTGCCATCGTTACATTTAGCTGTTACATTTGGAATGTGCATTATTTTATGTTTTGCTGAATATATTGGTAAGAATATTGGGAGCTGAAAATGTGTTGCTGGAAAAGCGCAGCAGGTCAGGCAGCATCCAAGGAGCAGGAGAATTGACGTTTCGGGCATGAGCCCTTCTTCAGGAAGGGCTTCTTCTCCTGCTCCTTGGATGCTGCCTGACCTGCTGCGCTTTTCCAGCAACACATTTTTCAGCTCTGATCTCCAGCATCTGCAGTCCTCACTTTCTCCTAAGAATATTGGGACTTTTGTAATTACCTCTTCCAGATAGCAATTTGCGCTGAATTCTGTGGCAATGGACAATGTTGTGCCACACTTAAAAGGTTGTAGTGCATCTCAAAGGTATAAAAATTGAATGCTGGTCCCTGTGCTCCAAATCAGTTTATACAATGGGATTCGATGCCCTTGTGATTTCAGAAAACACTTTTGCCCACATTTTAACTGTCAGCTAAAATTCATGGATGGGGGTTAAATTCATGAGGCCTGGAAGATTAAAGCTCCCAGACTTAATTTGCATGATTCTTCATTTCTGAACCAGGGAGACATGATGTTGAAATACCGGTGTTGGACCGCAGTGGACAAAGTCAGAAGTCACATGACACAAGGTTGTAGTCCAACAGGTTTATTTGAAATCCCAGACTTTCGGAGGATAACCCCATCGTCAAATGAAGTGAGAGAGAAGCACACAGGCACGGAATTTTGGCAGCGAGATCAGGTGATAAAAAAAAACATACAAATGGTGTGAGTGGAGTGTCAAATAATATGTTCCTGTAGGTGATCTGAAGTGTTAGGCAGTGTGAGTAAAGTATCAACAGCTGAGTAACAAGTGGAGAGATGGCCTATCATCCAATTAATTGGGGTAGAGAGATAATTACAAAGAAATTAAAAATACGATAGTGCTGGAGACAAACCAAATGACTGGTATAACATGACAGGTATAAGATGGTCTAACCTAAGTAATCCAAAATTGTACTAACTAATTAAGGCAGAGAGATCGTAACAATTTATCCAAGTGATGGTGACAAAACAGGACAGTAAGGGAGATTTTATAGATACAGAATGATGTGGTGGTGTCACTTATAGCGCAACATGAATCCAAGGTCAGATTGAGGCTATCTTCATGGGTATGGAACTTGGCAATCAGTTTCTGCTCAGTGATTGTGTATTGTTGTGTATTTCGAAGGCCCGCATTGCAGAACGCTTACCTGAAGAATTTCCTTGATTGCTGAAGTGTTCTCCGACTGGGAGGGAACATCCCTGTCTGGTGATTGTTGCACAGTATCCATTCATCTGCTGTTGTAGCGTCTGCAATGAGTCTCGTCAACATACCATTGCCTCGGAGTATCCTTGCCTGCAGTGTATGGAGTAGACAATGTTGGCCGAGCCACATGACTATTTGCTGTGTACTTGATGGGTGGTGTTCCCGTGTGTGATGGTAGTATCCATGTCGATGCTCTGACATGTCTTGCAGAGGTTGCTGTGGCGGGGTTGTGTGGTGTTGTGGTTCATGTTCTTCTGAAGGCAGGGTTGTTTACTGTGACCAATGGACTGTTTAAGGTTTGGCAGTTGTTTGAAGGTGAGAAGTGGAGGCATAGGCAAGATCTTGCTCATCATCATCGATAACATCTGCTGCAAAGAACATGGTGTAGTCTCTCAGCTCTGGGGAAGTACTGGATGCGTAAGACTACTATGTTGGACGTATTTGTGTCTGTCTTCTGAGGAGGTTGTTGCTGTTTATTGCTGTGGCACATTGGAACTAGTGATCAATGCGTTGAACATCGTATCCTATTCTTTTGAGTGTGTCCTTCAAAACGTTTATATCAGCACTACGGAAGACGTCTTCACACATAAGGTGGTGAGAACAGTGGAACTTTCTTTTAGTAAAATCAATGTATTCCAGAGCCTCAATTCATCTGTTAAACTGAGAGAATTAAAGATATTTGCTCACCAAGTGTATATCCAGGTACGAAAAGGCAAATTAGGAAACAGGTCAGCTGTGATATAACTGAGTGGTTGTTATGCATTCTAGTTCATAGAGGTTTGGAATAACCTCACTTCAGGTGTGCAAAAGTGTGATCTCCATGTTTAATTCTAACCTGCCATGCTGTTTGATAGAAGACTGATGTCATGTTGCACAAAAGCCACCAGTGTATTGCTGCTGTGGATGTAGCTCTGCTGGAATACTCACCCCACATAAAATTGGCCTCTCAATAATTAGTTTCTAGCGATTTACAAATAATACAACAATGGGCTGCTCCTCTTCCTATTGTTCCACAGAAACTAATGTGTCCTCCTCTATTTTCCTTGACTGTCTATGTAACGGGTAAAGCTTCAGGCAAATAGTTTCTTTCAAAATCCTAAAAGCCTCAATTGAATCAGCACTTGACCTTTTATATAGAAACCTGACTTTTGGAACTGCTAAACTCTCAGACCCATGTGGTGCAGGCGAGTGAGTCTGTGCTGCACTCCTTCTAAGACCAAGTGTCTGGAATTGTGCTCAGGATTCTAGATTAAGAGTGGAACCTAATCTAGCACATTGCAGTGTGCAGGGTACTCTTAATAACAAGAAGGGCTGTGAATCAGCCTCCTGGAGGCAGGAAGACCCTTCTGTGATTAAGCCAGAGGCCGTAAAGGTCCCAAGTGGGAAACTTGCCTGCTTATGGTGCACACCTTTTATGCTTATTAATGAACCAATTATCCTTGAGTTGATCAAAATTTAATTACAGCACAGGGATTGACTGGGTAGTGAAAGACTTTCCTATGCCTCCTTGAGCTACCCATTGGGTTTGCCAGCGGTCTATTGGCTATGAGGTAAGTGAAGATCTTAGTATTGTGAGGTATCTGACCCAACCTCCAAATCACCTTCCATCCTTCTGTCACTCAACTGAGTCCAGGGATCTAGGAAGGATCCTGGTAAAGCCCTCAGCCACTACCTCCAGTGGTGATGATGGCATGGAGAATCCCCTGCTGTCTGGTTGGCTGGCAGTTCTCATTCAGTGATGTGTCTGCTGTTAGGGTGCTAAAAGAGGTGTTTAATCCAGTCAGCCTCCCTACTGAAATGACACAGGTTTGCTACCATTTCTGCAACCGGTGGACAGGATTCACTTCAGGAAGCTTAAATTCCTTCCTGGCGTAACTAGGATTTGTAAAGCTGTGAACTTCTCCCTTCCTTGTAGAGCTCTGTGGATGCAACACATGAGGTGGAAGGAAACTATGTCCGAGGCTTAAAGAAATGATTCCTCTCAGTCAGGTAAGTGGCTAGAAGAGGGATCAGGGATTAATCAAGGAGGGTGAAGGGAAGCCTGGGGCAGAGGAGGTTGGAAGTTCTTTGACACTTGGAAGAATGCTCCTGCTTCTTGCCTTTAGACACTGGCTTTCTTTTGATGCTACTTTAACTAATTACTGATTTAAGAGCAAAGCATTTATTATTTGGATACATTCCATCAAGTTGGCTGTTTAGAACAGAATGTGATTATGTTACGTTGTTTTAATACCTTTATAACTAGTTATAAGTCTAAATTACTTTAATCCATGTTGCTCTGAGTGATTACATTAGCTTGATAAAATAGATTTACTATAAGGGAAAGGGGAAAATAAAAGTCACACTGTCATCTTATGTACATTCCCATGGTGGTTATTGTCAGCTGACACTGTTTATTAAATGAGATGAGTTAAATAGAGAAGTTATTAAGTTGTGCAAGTTGTGATTTACATGAATTAATGTAAGGGAGAAAAGGCAATGTATACTTTGTTTCTCTGCTATTTAAATCCACAACACTCTCAGAACTGACTTAATGCCTTGCCTGTTCCTATTCCTGTGTTCACTGCTGAATCTGGAATATGTACATTTCTGATCTATGATCCCTTTGGAATACTGCAGCTTAGTATTATTTATATTTGCTGCCAGCCAGACCCTCTGGCACTTGCAAGCACATTTATTTGTTTAAACAGCCAGGAGAATGAATAGTTTGGAGAAGAATGTGATGATTATATAATATTGTTAAAGAGTAATATCTCAATGTCTCTTTTCAGTTTGTTCAGCAAGGTACACATCCCTTGACCTCCAAAAACAGCAAGCGTGTAGTTCTGTTATGAGTTAATCTAAATATAGAGTCAGAAGCGAATGAGTGATTTTAATTCAATCAAATTGTACTGTCTTTCAACACAGCAAATTAATAAGCACTGTTGAAAATGGGAAATTACCTCAAACATATAAACAGTTCAGAAATTTTCTGGCAGCCTTACAGAAATTAGAAAAGTAATAGTTATTGAATACATTTTTCTTTGGAAATAATGTACTGCTTTCCTCTGAAAATATTTTATTCTCTTTTCTTTACCATTTAGTATTTTGCTGAGTGAAATAACATGTAATAGGAATTTTCGAACTGGAATATGGTTTATTAAAAACAGGGCATTTAGTGTCCAAAACTCATTTGTTTGCGCCTTTCATTCCTTCAGTTAGGGATTACAATCTAGAAGCAAACAAACACTGCTCCATTTCATTACATCCGGGCAACAGTTCACTTTTCTTTCTCTTATAACCTTCCATAATTTTAATGTATGCGTTTGAAAGGCAGTGGCACAGAACATTGCGATGAAATAGCAGTGACACCCAATAAGTAATATATTTTTACATATATTTAGAGGATGTGGGCATTGCCAGTCATGACAGCATTTGTTGTCCATCCTTATTGCTCCTGAGAAGACAACAGTGAGCTGCCTTAAACAGGCACACACGGCTGGTGTCGGTGCGCACACGGCCTGGTGTCGGTGCGCGCACACAGCCTGGTGTAGGTGTATACACAGCCTGTAATCCCGCTGCGATTGCTCTTCAAGATGGTAGAAACCATGGCTTTGGAAAGTGCGGTTGCAGGATCCTTAGTAAGTTGCTGCTTTGCATCTCACAGATGGCATAAAGTGCACATATCAGGGTTTGAGGCAGTAAGTGTTTAAGATGGTTAATCAAAAGGGTTGCTTTACCTGCGTAGTGTTGAGCATCCTGTGTATTATTGGAACAGCAGTCAGGCAATTGAAGAGTATTTCATCACAGTTTTGTCTTGCCCCTTTTGGATGGTAGACAAACTCTGTGGCACCAGCAGTAACCGACTGTGGAATCTGGAGCCTCTGACCTACTTTGCAGCCACAGTAAGTACTTTGAAGGTCCAGTTAACTTCTTGGTCAATAATAACTCCTAGGATGATTGATAGGGGATTTATGATTGTAATGTTCTGTCATGAAAGGGATTATATGTGAACCACTTGTTTTCCAATCATTCTACATATTTGCTTAACATTTTAAAATTTGTTTGCTATATTGGTGTACTCCTTAGGACAACTTTATTTTGTCATGATCTGGACAAGACTATAAATTTATCTTATGGTCTTATTAGGGACTAATCTCAGGTACATATTAAGAGAATAAAGCCACAAGATTCCATTGTTTTAAACAAACAAAATAACTTCATAAATTTTGTTTTACTTGAATGGCAAGCAATAGTATATATTGACAAGCTATGCTCTAAGATAATGAATTAAGATAAGTTAACTACGGATTAATAGATCTAGTGTGCTTCAGGATTTCGCTGAGCACATCAAAGAGCGGATCAAGGTCGACCCCATAGATTTCTGAGCTAGCAACTCAGACCCTAGTGAAGCTGCGGGTCACGAAATCTCACTACAATGTTAACTTCTTGACAAGCATTTTTAATTCTGTATTTTTAAACATTTAGTTTCAGAACTCCCTCAACAACAACTTTACACATCCTCATAGTTCAATTTCTTTTCTCAAGGCTAGATTTTCCAACATTCCTGAGACTGTTTGTAAGCACCTAATTCTTGACATAATTTCACTGTTTTACCTTCATTGACCTAATGGTGCCCCTGAATTTCCTTGAGCTCCCAACACAGTCTGTTTGGCTAGCGTTTCCTGCTGAGCTGACCTACTTCTGAGACTGCCTGCCATGATGTGGGCCAGGCTATATGCCAATGTATAAACGCTAGCACATTCCCAGCCACCCTCCTATCAATAATGGTTCACCTCCCAAATGCTCAATCTCTTCTGTTTTCCAAGGGACTCCACAGACAGCAAGCCAGCATTGACGTACTGACACAATTATAGCTCTCTAGCTTCCTTCAAAAGAACCCTACAGTCCCCAGGGTTGTCGTTCAGCTCAACTACATGAAGCCAGCTAACACCAGTATTTTAGTAACATCTCTGACCCTCTGTCACTGACAAACTGACTGAAGCTTGAACTGATTTGTGTTCCTATTAAAAGCCACATAATAAATCCCATCATTGTTCCTCGGCAGCATCAAAATGAAACCAGCATTGTTCTGAAACCTTAACAGGCTGCCAACCCTCTCAGTGCGCCTGGATGTAGAGAATGGATTTTATCACATGATTCAGGTGTGAAATAATGCATCAATAATTGATATTTAGTCACCTGCACAGTCATGGAGTTATAGAGGTACACAGCACAGAAACAGACCCTTCAGTCCAACTCCTCAATGCCAACCAGACATCCTAAGTTAATCTAGTCCCATTTACTAGCATATCCCTCTAAACTCTTCCTATTCATGTACCCACCCAGATGCCTTACGACATATTTGGTCACATATTTTGACATGTCAGCATGATTATAATGCCATAGTGATCGGAACCAGGTGGAGCTCATTGAGTATGAGATCCTTGACTGGGGTTGTTAACATGGGCCAATCAGGGAGCCCTGGCTGACAGATATAAACAGGGCAGCATTGCCCTTTGATGTGAAGGGCACTGCTTGTCACTAGCCACTCGGGTGTTTCCTTTCTTCCTGTGGTGGAAACTGAATAAAGTTTCATGCACAAAAAAAAACAGGGCATTCAGAGTCTCCTCACTCCAGGAACAGAGACCGAGCTAGCTGGCCACATCACATGTAAGTACAGGGTGACTTAGTAACAGGATATCAGCCTCTGTGCAGTCATTTCAAATGTGAGCTCACATTTCTGTGTCATTCTGAAGAATAAGGGGCCATGTCTGTCAGTGAATTGGTGGAAACATAAAACAGATAAGTAAGGTTGGGAGCTGATGATGTGGTTGAAGTGAAGAGGTTTGAGAAGATTTCTGAATGAAAGGAGAACAATATGGTGAAGTGATCATGAAGGTAGATATCCAAGGGATAGGAGTATATACCAGAATAAACTGGTTTACATCAGTGTTGACTTTCCATCTGTCCTACAAAGGTACTAATTTGGCAAAGAAGTAGGAATATGAATGTGCCCATTCAAACAAATTTGGGCTGGATGAGCCCTTGGTAGACAAGCAGGAGGCTGGAAGAACACAGCAAGCCAGGCAGCATCAGGAAGTGGAGACATCAACGTTTCAGCTGGAACCCTTCTTTGCAGGCCTTTAGCAAGCCAGCAGAGGAATTGTGACATTTTCATTTGATTGAGAAGTAGTTTTAAAAATCTGATCTTTGTGGAAAGGCTATTGGTAAATGTGGGTGGACCAGCCTTTGAAAATGGCTACATTATTGGGTTCTGAAAAAGATATAGTCACAATTGTAAATCTTCCATTATGTACGTGGAGTGGCTCCAAATAGGTAGTAGGCTGAAGAAAATACTCCAATGTCAAATTCCAGAGAAGAGTCATACTGGACTTAAAACATTAACTTTGTTTCTCTCCACAAATGCTGCCAGACTTGCTGAGTTTCTCCAGCGCTTTCTTTTGTTATTTTATCCAGCATTTGCAGCACTTATATTTTATTTTAGTGAGAAATTATCTTTGGTGGTTTGGGTCAGATAAGGACATTGAAGACAGTGTGAAACAGTGCCAGGTATGTCTAGCTGTAGAAAAGCAGCCGTTATCGGTTTCTTTTCATCGTGGAAATGGTTTGTTAGAGTGCAGTAGAGGCTGCACATTGACTTTGCAGAACTTGAAGGGAAACAGCTGCCTATGGTGCAGAATAACCCATTGAAATGCATTGGGGTATTTCCGATGAATTAAACAACGAGATAAAATTTGCATAGGTTTCTTGTTGGTTATGGATTTTCAGTGTAAACTGTGTCTGACAATGTTCCTCAGTTTTGTTCAGAAGACTTCAAATTTCAATACAATAAGTGGGGTAAAGGCACATTAAAATTTCACTGTAGCATCCTGCTTGAAATGGACAAATCCATCCATATTCTCTTTCAAACAGAGGCGAGACAAAAAAAAACTGGAGGGAATACCAGATGTCATTAAATCACATACTGGCAAATCCTTTGTTTATTTATTATGACAGACCTCACACTATTAGTTGTCAGATGCCAGCTGTATTATTTCTGAGAATAGAGCCTAGAAGTGTTCATATATGAAAACACATTCAGCACGGTCAGTCAAAGAGATTCAATTCAGACAGAAAGAAAGGTATGATAGGGTAAGAGAATGAAACCTGAAACTGAACTAGAAGTTTAAGGTGAAAGAATATCATCATAACTAGTTGACACAGCTATCAGGAAGAGTTGTAAAACTGTAAGGTCCTCACACATAATTAGTCAAAAATGTTTGGTTGAGGAAAGGATCAGTTTGTCCACATCAATCATGCTTTAATATCAGAAGATTATAAAGTAGAAGAAAATTGGGATGCATCAAATCAGTCTGATGAATTGGGTAGTTGTGATATGAGCAGCACCTACTCCAACACACAGTGTGCCTGAAACCAGCTTAGATTGGACATGTCTGATGAAAGGGAAAGATTCAATCAAAGGTCAAGCCAAAACTGGTCCTAATTGCAGAAATCTTCTCCTCAGTCTCAGGTGAAGACAGACCAAGGTCCTTCCCCTGGTTCTGAAAATTTGAATCAAGAGAAGAAGGTATTCTTTTAGGAAGAGGAAACTAGTAGTTAAGTTTAGATTTATAAGTAAATGGAGAGTGTAAGATACATTTAAGGTCTATGGAGTTTTGAACATTGTGTAACATTTTGAATTAGAATTTAGGATTGGGTTTTACTGTCATGTGTTCACAAATATGGGAATACATGATTACAGTTGAATTATACACAGTCACCATTTCCGACGCTGACTTAGGTACAAATGTACCTAGGTACAAAATCTTAGACATAAATTAGCAAAATAAAGAAATTAAAAGTTAAGCATGACAGTCCTTCAAAAGCAAAGAAAGAGAGAGAGCAAGGATAAACACAGACGTCTGCTGCCTTTCATCTCGAGACCGGGAGTACACACTGCCTTTCATCTTGAGACCAGGAGTACACAACTGCCCTTCACCTCAAGATTAGGAGTACACACTGCCCTTCACTGCGAAACTAGGAGTACACGCTGTCCTTCACCTGGAGGCCAGGGGTACACACTGCCCTTCACCGCGAGACCAGGAATACACACTGCTCTTCACCCCGTGGCCTGGAGTACTTGCTGGGCTTCACCTCTATTCTGTGTGTTTTCCATGAATGAGAGAGGAGTGTAAAAGATCCACCTTGTAGCCATGTGTATGTCTGTGCATTATACACCAGAATAAACCAGTCAAGGTTTGTGTTAAATTTCCATGCGCTGCACGTTGTTTCAGTTTGCAACTGTATCATGGAGTGGCTACCAGTGAGTTGTTGAAATTGTTTATCTTTCTGGGGAATTAGAAATGCAGAAATCTTTTAAATTGTGATGAGACTAGAAAATATTTGTGCTCAAAGAGATCTGGGTGTTCTTAGACACAAAATGCAAAGAGTTAACATTCAGGAGTAAATTATTTGTAAAGGCAATGGTGTGTTATATTTTGTTATAAAAAAACATTTGAATACAAGTGTGGAAATCTGCAACTGTAAAAGACATTTAGTGAGGCTATATCTGGATTATTGCGTACAATTCCGTTCTTCAAACCTAAGGACAAGTACAATCACCTTAGTTGAAATGAAACAAATATTGAGTTGACTGGTTCCTAGGATGAAGATGGATTGTCATATGAGGAAAGTTTAAATTGATTAGAATTATATTACCTCGGGTTGAGAAGAATGAAGTATTTAAAATTCTGAAGTAACTTGAGAGGAGAGAGATTGGGAGGAGATTTCCTCTGGCTCAGGAACCCAGATCATGAGGTTCCAAACTCAGAATGAGGGTCCATTGGGTGTTGAATCTTTGAGAGCTGTAAATGCCTACAAGGTGAAGTTTTCAAGAAAGTGATGAATAGATGTCAGATAAGGGATCATTGATATGGGAATGGTCCAAGAACTTGGAGCTGAGGTTGAAGATTGGCCATGACCTTTGTGGATGGTGGAGCAGGTTTGATGTGCTGACTGGACTCAGTCTCCTTTTTTAATTTATGTTCTAATGTCGTTGAGCAGAGGGAGTGGACAATAAGAAGTAATCTGCTGGCTGAGAATCGGATAGTGCACACAAACACCTGGAATTTGAAATAATCACTGTTCTAGGATGAGGGATTGCCATGAAAGTGAGCATGAGATTATTGAGGTGTGTGTGTAGTGTTGATGGGGACTGGTGGAGTTTGGGGAAGCTGAGCTGTTGAGATGGTATGGATTTAGCCTGGAGTTTCCTGGGCCAAATCAGTAAGGTCGTACCCACAATGGTCATGAAGAAATGGAGTCTGACCTACCATCACCTTCACCAATTTTGATTTTCTTCACCATTCTCCAGCTGGCATGAGTGCTGGTACTGTGTGCACGACATGGAAATGATGGGGAGCAAGTGGGGCCCAATGAGTTGCTTTAGTTTTTGCCTTCTCCCAGGGGCCAAACCCAGGGAACACCTTTGCTGGGGTGAATAATCATAGAGGCGAAAGTAAGGACTGCAGATGCTGGAGTTCAGAGTCAACATTAGAGCGATGCTAGAAAAGCACAGCAGGTCAGGCAGCATCCGAGGAGCAGGAAAATCGACATTTCGGGCAAAAGCCCTTCATCAGGAATGAGTTCATTCCTGATCAAGGGCTTTTGCCCGAAATGTCGATTTTCCTGCTCCTCGGATGCTGCCTGACCTGCTGTGCTTTTCCAGAACCACTCTAATCTTGAGTAATCATAGACACCTGCTGCAGGAGCCTGAGACTAGACGTAACATTAAAATTTTCTTTTGAACTTTGGGGCATGGATGCCCTTGTTGATCACTAGGTGTCTGAGTGCTGCACTACTGGCAGCCATGCTGCAGCACTGCTGTTATGATCCCAATTGGCACTTCTGTGCTTCAGGACAGAATTCCAAACGGGATGTTGGGGTATTTTGCAAATGGACTCAATGCAAAGAAAAGGGGTGAGGTGTTGAGGGAGGTAAGGTTAGATTTGTGGAAAAGAAAAATCTGAACTTTTACTACATAGGAGGAGTGCGTCAATATGTTGCTTTTGTCAACATTTGTGGTCTTTGAACTGAATTGTTTGGAAGAGAGAGGGGAAGGTAATGTTGCTGAGATGGAAAAAAGCAATTCAGGCCAATACATTATTTTATTCGGTGAATGGGTTCTAACTCTAATTAACCTCACAAGTACAGCTTCTTGAGGCCTAGGTGTTTTCTGTCAGAGCTGATCATTCACTGATCAGTAGGTACACATATTCCTAAGACTTTAGTAAATCCTCTGCTTCCTTCCAATTCTGTCGACAGAATCATGTGATTCTGATCTCACCATTGCATCATTACAAATCTTCATCATTATATATCCTGCTGTTGTCAAATCACTCCACAGAAGCAAGCTTTGGAGTTGACCATCTGACTGATTTCACAAATGTAACTAATGGGGAGCCACAGGGTTTGGTCCTTGGAGCCCAGCTATTTACAATCTACATTAGTGACTTGAAGACAGGGATAGAAGGCTCTGTAGACAAATTTGAGGACAACACAAAAATAGGTGGGGCGATAAGTTGCAATGAGGAAATAAGAACCTTACAAATGGATATAGAGAGGTTAGAAGGGTGGGCCAAAATGTGGCCGATGGAGTTTAATGTGGATAAGTGTGAGGCCATGCATTTAGGTCAAAAAAGTGCGAAGACGACCTACTATCTTAATGGAGAGAGCCTTCGGGGTGCTCCGGTGCAGAAGGAGGGAGGTGTACTCGTTCATGAGTCACAGAAAACTAGTATGCAGGTACAGAAAATAATAAAGAAAGTGAATGAAATGTTGGCTTTTATAACTAAAGGAATAGAATATAAAGGTAAGGAAGTATTGTTGCATCCATACAATGTATGGGTGAGATTGCACCTGGAGTATAGTGAACCATTTTGATTCTCTTGTTTCATGAAAGGTGGAGTGGCGTTGGACGCAGTTCAGAGGGGGTTCACTAGATTGATCCCGGAGATGAGGGCTTTGTTGTATGAAGATAGATTGAACAGTTTAGGCTGATACTCTCTGGAATTTCGAAGAATGAGGGGAGATTAAATTGAGGTTATCATGATGATAAAATGTGTGGATAAAGTAGACGTGGCGTAGATGCTTCCTCTTGTGGGACATTCTAGGATGAAAAGTAATAACCTTAGGATAAGGGGTAGCAAATTTAAGGGGTTGTAAATCTGTGGAATTCACTCCCCCAAAGTGTGGTGGATGCTGGGACAGTGAGTAAATTTAAGGAGGAGTTAGACAGATTTTTAATTGGTAATGGGTTGAAGGGATGTGGGGAGAAGGCAGGAAAACAGGGATGTGGACCGTATCAGCCATGATTGAACTGCGACATGGACTCAGTGGGCTGAATGTCCTAATTCTGCTCCTGTATCTTATGAACTTAAGATCAACACTATACTCCCTCTTTAAAGGGGAAACCTGGAAGATGACATTGCAGGTATACTCTCCCAAATCTGCCAGGACTGGGGACTGGGGCTGTGCCCCAGATGTGGGGACATGCTCATTTTCAGAAAAAAAAGAAACATTTTAATTCAAACCAGAGAGAATGAGGAGAGAGAGGAAGGTAGAGAGAAAGGGGGAAAAGAAGAGTCAGAGAGGGAAGGAGAGTGGGGGAAGAAGGGAGGGGGTCTGAAGGAAAGAGAGAGAGAGAGAGAGAGAGAGATGGAGGTAGAGAGATTCCTCTGCCATGTGTTTGCCCACAGTCAAAGAAGAACACCCTAAATCCAATGAAAATAGAATGCAGGAACACCCTGCAACGTGCTTAGTTTAGTGGCCATGTCACTGTTGATACTAATTCACTTCTCATGCATTGGATTTAATAAATGACATGCCTGCCTCACATCCCTCAATGCAAGTTGTTTTCTGGTCAAAGTAATTTTTTGCTATAGCCATTTTTGGGTGAGTGTACCAGTTCTCCTAACAGTCTTGGGGGTGGGATCAAAAAGGAATGGATAAATAAAGGCTGTTATTTATAGGTCCTTTCAAATAGAATAATTGATACAAAGTGTCAGGCAACTTCATAGTTCAGATGAGAATGATAAATTCTGCTTGACAAAGAACTGGAAATCAGATTCTTCAAACATTGGTATCACGAACTGATTCCTTAATTGCCCTTGGGCTGTCAATTGAATCTGCACACATAGCAAATTCAGCAGCTATGGGTTAACTGTAACAACCTGCAGCATTTCCAAGGAGAACACAGCATCCTGAAAAATGCCCGTGTTCATGTTCGGTGAGCTGTGATCGAATTCTAGTCAGGAATTTGTAATCGCATTTGCACTCAGGTTTGAAGAGCATTGAATATATTTTCTTGCCCCCTTTTCTATAATTTTGGTTGTCTTTCAAGTAAGAGCAAAATGCAAGTATAAAAGCTTTTAATAAGAACTCTCAGGTCCTATTTTCTGCAACTCTTTCAAAATCTTTGTATGGAGAAGTATTTAAAACCAGGGCTCATCAGTGCACAAATGATTAATGGAAAAATAAGATGAGAAACTTTTTGACAATTAGCAGCTGTTACATTTTTTCACAGCTGCCAGATGACTTGAGTTGCTACTTTTAAATTATTGAGATTCCTCAATTACAAGTGACAGCAAAAACATATTTTGTTGCAGTCATATTGATTGTTTTCCCTCCCTCTGGTCCATTCACCATTCCCTTGCAACAAGCTAGTATGAGCGCACTGACATGTTGCCTCACAATTGGGAAGACCCACTACCACTGCCTGTCACTCCCACTGATTGTTTGGTCAAGTCGACCTGTAGCCAAGATTGCAGCTTTTCTCTCAGTAACAATTAAACACGAGTGTGAAAAAGTCAGCAGGATCCCAATATTTCCTGCAACATATTTTCTGGTTTTGCATTTGTGTTATTTCCCTGCTGTTTCACACACTAATGAAGGAACCAGCCAAAGCAATTTTTGCACTTAGTGCAATATTCCTACTTTACGCCTCAGGAAAACAAACAAATCTTCGGAATGTGGAATAGGTGGCCCGTTTTAATGATAAATAGTCTCCTATTTTAGACAGGGAGGAAGAGAAATTTTGATGAGGGTTGCTAGTCTTTGGAATTCTCCTCTACAAATAGTTGTGAAGGTTGGGCCATAATTAACAATGGGTTAGCCAGATTTTTGACTGACAACAGTCAAGATTTAAGAGGAAAGGCAAGTCAGTGGCATTAAGACAACAATTAAATTTAACTATAATCTTATTTAATCGTGGACCAAGCTCAATGTACTGAATGGCCAACTATTCTCTTTTTATAGTTCCTTATGATCTTAGAAGCTCACATTAACAACTGGTTTTAAGATTGTGAAATCTATACTGACAGTAATTAACATTAAGATAATAGAAAGGAGAAAAATGTTAGTATGCTACAGTTGGAAAAGACTTTCCAAGGGACAAATGTACATTTTTTGATTCCCCACTCTATGGATAGGTTTAAATGGAAATGATCTCATTTTGCTTATTACCTGACATTTGATCTTTCGAGTATATTTAAGAGCACATTGGGAGCCCAACCACCACATACACTGCAGTGGAGCAAGCAGGCAACTTGCTGCCACCTACTCAAGAACAATTGGGTGGACATGGAGCACTAGTGAACGAATAAAGGCAAGTGATGCCCCAACGTCATTCTGATTGGCTCTGAGTGCTTGTAGTGATTGGAAGCACAGCCAGGTGGACCTTATTGACTATGAGATTCTTGACTGGGGTTGCTAACCTGGGCCAATCAGGAAGCTCTGGTTTAAAGACAGGTATAAAGAGGAAGTTCAACTGCACACACGAGAAAAAAAAATAAACTTAAGTGTCAGAGGCTTTGTTGACTCTGAGAGATGGTTCTGAGGAAGCTGGATCAGTGTCAAGGACTCTCCAAGTGACGGTGATGGGATACTGGCCTCTGTGGAGTTATTTCACCGATCACAAAGATTTGTTTTGAACTAAAAAAAACAAAGAGGAAGTTTTCACTGTGTCTCACCTGCACACACACACACACAACATGGGGAAAAAAAGAAAAAAAAAACATCAGAGGTTCTGGTCACTCAGAGCTGGCTCTGAGGGAGCTGGATCAGTGTGTGAAGGACTCTCCATTTTGTGTTAAGGAGGGGAGACTGACCTCTGACTTGCCTGGACCTCATAGTAAGTGTATGCATTACTGCTGTTGGTGCTTCGTACTGAGGAGGAGAGTTTTTCCTTTTTGTCTCTCCCCTTGTTTCAGATGGACTTTGCTTTGATTTCTTTGTTTTTCTTTATTGTTTGCTGTGATTGTTTTTTTCTGGGTTCTAAAAATAAGAGGAAGCTGCCCTTTGATGAGAAGGGCACTGCTTGTCACTGGCCTTTCTTCTGGGTGGTTGAATATAAATAAAGATTTACACACCTGTTGTTCTTCACCATGTCTGCTACCTGCACACACATGTCATGGGTGCTGGGGGAAAAGTAAGCCCTACTGCTGTTAGGCAGTAGTGTGGGGGAAAATAAAAAAAAATAATAAAAAAAGCAGGAATGTTTTTCCGTTCAGGGGTTCTATTCACAAAAAGAGGAGAAAGTTCGGAAGGGCTGTTTAGGCGAGGAACCGGCTTTGGGCTGGTTAGAACTCACACACAGTGCACATGTAAATAAAGGGTGACTTGGGTGATGAGATAATAGCCTCTGTGTGGTTATTTTGCACTGTTTGGAAAGGGTTAATATGGGAGACTGTATAAACTCCATCCAGTCTGATGATGTCATATAGCTATGGGTGGAGAATCAGGAGCCCAGCTCAAGATATGTCATCAGAGTGTCCTGATTGTTTTCGCTTCCATGTCCAACATGCAAATGCATTTTGTATCTATTGCTATCATGCAGTAAACTACACCTTTTTAAACACAATTGCCTCTTCTTAATAAGACTGACAAATGATTTATCCTCTATCTCTGTTAACCATTGGATGGAATATAGAAATTCTGCTCCCACCCATTGCAGAGCTTGTTTAACTCATTTCATTTATCTTTGTTATTTTTAAAAAGAGTAGAAAGGTAGTTAAGTGTTAGCACCTTTACACCAACTAGTAGTGGTTTGTTCCATAGCACATACACCACTGGGTACTTTCTTGACATGAAACTAAATGATCATGATATTTATTTTTATCTGATTGCATCACTTTTCTCTCAGACTTCAATTTAAAAATACTATTTCCATTTTAGACTTGTGTAATTGCTATATAACTAATTGATTAGCATGCATTTTGAAGTAAAACACAGCTTGATTCTGTGTATTAACAGGCACTGTCACATCCTCTCATCTTGAAGGTACTATTTCAGAACCAGACAATTAGAAACATTCATTGGCTGCACTGAGGACCTGCCCTGTCCCTTGATACTTTCTGGTCATTTTCCTGGTGGAAAGTGGATCATCCCATTCCAGATAAACACATCACAGTCTCATTCCCACCAGGTACTCCTTTTAAATCTGCAAACTAACTGACCAAAAAAGATTTGCTCTTCACTTCTGTATTTATGGGAGCCCCAATACATTCTTTAACCAACATAAAACATGTAATTAATTGAAGGACTTTGGAATCTAGCCTAATGGTTGTATGTGCAGATTTGAACTGCTTCATCTGCCACTTTCCGTTTTGAATTTTGTGGATCATTTTGCTTTAATGAGCATTCACATGAGTCTGTAGATTATTCTAGTTTGGTATGCTAAAATGTGTTAATTACATTAGGGATGTGATTACACAGAATTAAACTGATTTGAAGCAATTTGCAAAGGGGCAAAGTGGAACATATTTTTTTGTAAAAATATTAATGTTGGGCTCCATTCTGTTCTGTAGTGAAATTTTAGATGGTATCAGCCTTTGTCAAATTAATTCAGCTCAGTGATACATTTAGATGAGAACAGCAAGTACAGCAAGGAATAAGGAAGGCAAGTGGAATTTTGGCATTTATGCTAAACAAGTTCAGTATGTACGTAGGGAAGCATTGCTGCAACTGTGTGGGTCATTTGTGAGACCGTACCTGTAGTATTTAGACACCCTATTGAGGAGGGATGTAATAGTGTTGGAGGCAGTTCAGAGGAGTTTCACGAGATTGATTCCAAAGTTGAGATGTTTTCCTCATGATAAGAGATTGAGCAGGTTAGGCTTATTTTGTTTGAAAGAATGAGAATTGTGGTGTATAAGATTTTCTCAGCAGCAGTTGGATTGGGAGGAGCGACAGCGAGGACCAGAGGCCCGACTGAAGGTAAATTTTAAAAGATATAAAAGCTCTCCCGGGGAGTTCAGTGTTCTTCATTTTCTCGACAGCGGTTGGAGCGGGAGGAGTGGCTCTGCTAGGTAAGTGAAGCATTATATTTGGGTAGTTGCTTTACCAGAAACACTACTTGGGTAGCGTCTCCCACCTGTCCTTCTCCTCTGACCGAGAAAAAAGGTTCTGTGAGCTGGATTGGTGAGGTGACTGTGTTTTTTTTGTTAGTTTTTCAGTAACTCCCTTTTGGAATTTAGAATAACAGGAATGGAGGTTTGAGCAGTTGAATCTTACTCCTGCAGAATGTAGGAGGTTAGGGTCACCACTAGTGTCCCTGATGACTGCATCTGTGGGAAGTGCACCCAACTCCAGCTCCAGCTGGAGCTGGATAAGTGTCAAATAACACTTCAACCCCAGGGCATCAATGTGGACTTCAACAGTTTCCTCAATTCCCCTTCCCCCATCTCACCCTAGTTCCAAACTTCCAGCTCAGCACTGTCCCCATGACTTGTCCGGACTTGTCCGACCTGCCTATCTCCTTTTCCACCTATCCACTCCACCCTCTCCTCCCTGACCTATCACCTTCATCCCCTCCCCCACTCACCTATTGTACTCTTATGCTACTTTCTCCCCACCCACACCCTCCTCCAGCTTATCTCTCCACACTTCAGGCTCACTGCCTTTATTCCTGATGAAGGGCTTTTGCCCGAAACGTCGATTTCGAAGCTCCTTGGATGCTGCCTGAACTGCTGTGCTTTTCCAGCACCACTAATCCAGAATAAGTGTCAAATCATTCAGGAGGCGGAGGGGGTTACTGAGAAACGTTACAGGGAGGTAGTCACACCTCAGGTAAAAGAAGAAGGTAGATGAGTTACCATCAGGGGACTAAAAGGGAAACCGCAGGCAGTGCAGGGATCCCCTGTGGCCATTACCCTCAACAACAAGTATACTGTTTTGGATACTGTTGGGTGGGGGACAACTTACCAGGGGTAAACAATGGGGCAAACAGAGTCTGTCCCTGTTGCTCAGAAAGGAAGGGAGAAGAGGAGTAGAGCATTAGTCATTGCAGACTCCATATTTAGGAGGGCAGGTGGGAGGTTTTGTAGGAATGAGAGAGACTCACAGTTGGTGTGTTGCCTCCCAGGTGCCAGGGTCCATGATGTCTCTAATTATGTTTCTGGGATCCTTGAGGGAGAGGGGAAGCAGTCCCAAGATGTGGTCCACATAGGCACCAATGACATAGGTAGGAAGAGAGATGGGGATTTAAGGCAGAAATTCAGGGAGCTAGGGTGGAAGCTTAGAACTAGAACAAACAGAGTTGTTGTCTCTGGTTTGTTGCCTGAGTCATGTGCTAATGAGGTGAGGAATAGGGAGAGAGAAGAGTTAAACATGTGGTGACAGGGATGGTGCAGGAGGGAGGGTTTTGGATTCCTGGATAATTGGGGCTCATTCTGGGGAAGGTGGGACCTCTACAAACAGGATGGTCTTCATCTGAACCAGGGGGGTATCAATATCTGGGTGGGGGGGGGAAAATTTGCGAATGTTCTTTGGGTGGGCTTAAACTAATTCAGCAGGGGTCCCGTAATTGTAGTTTGAGTATATGGGAGGTTGAAAGGAGTAAGGTCAGAACTAAGATTTCACGATCGCAAGAAGCCAGTGGCAAGCAGGAAGTTGGTTTGAAGTTTGTCTCCTTCACTGCCAGGAGCATCCAGAATAAGGTGGGTGAACTTGCAACATGGGTTGGTACCTGGGATTTTGATGTTGTGGCCATTTCAGAGACATGGGTAGAGCAGGGACAGGAATGGTTATTGCAGGTTCCGGGATTTAGATGTTTCAGTAAGAACAGAGAAAATGGTAAAAGAGGGGGTGGTGTGGCACTATTAGTCAATGACAGTATTACAGTTTCAGAAAGGACGTGTGAGGACTCATCTACTTAGGTAATATGGGCAGAGATTAGGAACAGGAAAGGAGAGGTTACTTTGTTGGGAGTTTTCTATTGGCCTCCAAATAGTTCCAGAGATGTAGAGATAGGATAGCAAAGATGATCCTCAATAGGAGCGAGAATGATAGGGTAGTTATTATGGGGGACTTTAACTTTACAAAATTTGACTGGGAATACTATAGTTCAAGTAGATGGGTCAGTTTTTGTCCAATGTGTACAGGAGGGTTTCCTGAAACAGTTTGTAGACAGGCCAACAAGGGGCAAGGCCACGTTAGATTTAGTACTCTAATGAACCCGGTAAGGTGTTAGATTTGGAGATAGGTGAGCACTTTGGTGACAGTGACCACAATGTTTACTTTAGCGATGGAAAGGGATGGGTATATACTGCAGGGCAAAAGTTATAGCTGGGGGAAAGGCAATTATGATGTGACTAGGCAAGATTTAGAATGACATAGGATGGGGAAGGAAACTACAGGGGATGGGCACAGTTGAAATGTGGAGCTTATTCAAGGACCAGCTATTGCAGGATCCCTCTACATATGTTGCTCGCTCTGTTTTAGGGTTGGAGAATTCAGAGGACTTTGAGTTACTTGGCTGAATAATTATCCAGAAAATGCTAATACATGCCAGCCCAACCTTCACACAGGTCGCCATCTTGAACCACACTCCTCTGCACCATGGCACCCAAATATCCATCCAAGACAGCCAAACCCACCCCAACACCTGACCCCCCCACACTCTCACACTCTTACCTGTCCCCTTTTGCCCCCTTACCCACCTGGCATCCTACCCCATCACTCACTGCCCACCCAAACCCTGCCACTACCTGCCTGCTCAGCCACTCCCTTTCCCCCACTTGCCTTTCACAGTTATGTTTAAAGCTTCTGAAAGCAATTTGACAACTAGCAAGAAAACCTTCTATTTACAGGAATATGGCAGTTTTTGCTTTACGAAAGGGGTTTCCCTCCAGTGGTGATGCAGAGTGGATTGCTACCCAGTTTCCCATTGTGAGTAAATCTAGGAAAATCCTAACTCAGATATTTAGTTGTAGAAGTCAGTAAATGGTAAGTGGGCAATCTTGAATAGCTGGTGAGATCATTGTTAATGGTTGTTAGAGGGTCCTAATTAATCATCTAATAACTAAGTTTCCAATTGTTTCTTACAAAATGTATGCTAATAATAGTTCTATATGGATGGCAATCCTCGTTAGAAGACCATTTTTGTCTCACACAAATCTCAGTACAACTGACGTGATGTACAATCCAAATCAATAATTTGAGTCTTTTGAAGTTGGTTAGAGCGTTGCACTACATTTAATGAAAAAATTATCTGATTCCAAATGTTTTAACAGAGGAATTTCTTTGAATTTTGCACATTGTGACTTTGGCTTTGGGAATAGAAATTTGATTTACCCATTTGTGTTTTGGAAAACGCAAGTCCATCTGATGAAATCATTTGATAGTTTAGTCTTAGCATGCAATATTATGATTTTGCTCCAGATTTTCTGGTCAGCAACCAACAAATGATTTGCTCTACTTGCACTTGTCCACAGACTTGTTGTGGGTACTTGAACTAAATATCGCAGTAGCTAGAGAGTTATTTTGACACAGTATCCTCCCTTGAGAATATGGGACCTATGTTGAGAGAGCAAGAATAATTTGTCTCCAAGCTAATCAGACCAAAGATACTTAGAACGCCAAGAGTTTAAAACAGAAAGTGTCAGCTTGAATAGTTAATTCAAAGTCAAATTATACACCGGAAGCATCATAAACGTTGGGATTAAGAGGGAGAGAAAACAGATGGAAATAAAGAATGCAACACTTCTTCCAAACAAAATCAGCAACAATAAATAAAACCTGGAGGAATGAGACCTCATACCTGTAAAAGCAACATCGCTAGTCAGTAATGAAGATTGAACATTCCCTTAAAAATACCTTACACTTGAAAGATTAATGCCTAGAAGTAAATAGTAGGTAATTAGGGCATATGAATGCCCTTCTTCACTGGTGATATCAGTATAATAACATTTATGAAGAAGCAGTGCATCTTGGATAGCAGCTTCCTGATTTCCATATTTAATTGCATGTGTATAGTTGTTAGGAGTTAAACTGACTCTTTAATTAGTAAGTGTCCTACTTACTATTTCATTAGTGTATGTTGATTGCCTCAGTTATTTTTACTGGAAGATCCAAGCCATTTTTTCTTTTGTGTTGGGTGTACCTCATTTGGGCAGAGAGATATGGATGGTCTTGTCTAATGAAGCAGTAATGGTAGTTAATAACCTCTGTCTCCACTCATATGTGAAATGAATAGTGCTGACTCTTGAAGCATCGGAGTTCATTTGCAAAATATAGAAATGCATTTTGAGGTTTGCATAAACAGTTTGACCTGAGGATATTTTATAAGAAATATTGGGTTGTATGTACATTTGAATATAAAATTTAATTGAATATTTAAACATTTGTTGTATCAGCTTCATTAGATGCGCAAACCAAAGAACATGCATAGGATGAGATCTGTGTGTCTGGCTTCTATTTTGTTTTAGTCTGGATCACAGAAACACTGTTTGCAGATGTTCTCAACCACTGTTTCTTGCAACTCTTGACTTACACAATGAGCACGGGTGGGTTTTAATTTTTTTAGGGGATCATTTATGGGATAACTGCTGCAGGCAATAAGAATTAAAAAGGTAAACAATAACAGTTCCAAGAGTTGCACAAGAACTATCATGATCAACTATCATGATCAACTGATTCTTGCTGCTTTGAGAGACTCGGCCATATCCTCAGCTGTCACTGTCTCTTTGCTGGTTGACAGAAGATTGGCAACATAGAATGTGGCTGTGAACCTACATGTAATCAATCGTTGTTCTGCAAAGCCAGCCCAGATCTTTTCATTAACTATCATGTAGCAATTTCAGAATTTGAATAACTGATGGCTGTCAGGAAGATGAATGCAAACGGTTTTAATATTGACCAACGTGTGAATAAATTCACTAACAGAAGGAACTGATTAAATCATTCTAAGAAAACAACTGTAGTTGAAATTCAGCTGAACACATAATTCTAAGCCCCAGCGTGGCTTACGTCTATAAAGAAAATTGGCTCCTATATTAGGACTGTGGTGTAGATGGAGGGGATAGGTAATAGAGATAATGGAGATAACAGTGAAACAACGATTTACTTGTACATCTTTCGATCTAGTCTACTGTATTTGCTGTTCACAATGAACTCTCCTCTGTATTTGAGAGTCCAAATGTAAACTGGATGACCACATGGGTGAACACCTCTGCTTTCTCTGAATGAATAACTCTGATATTCCTGTTGCTTGCCATTTCAATAGATCATCTGGCTCTCACACTCATATTTCAGCTCTAGGCCTGATGCAGCTCTCTAATGAAGACCAAACCAGGTTGAAGTAACAACACCTCATTTTCTGCTTAGGTATTTTGCAGCCTTCAGGAATCGACATAAAGTTCAACAATTTCAAAGCATGAATACTGTCCTCCATTTTTATTAACCCCCCCATCACCCACACCCCCATTCGACCACCCCACCTACCTCTTGTCTTGTTTCCCTAGGTTTGTTTTCAGCAGAGCTGACCCATTTTCTACTATTATTGCCTACTCTTCATCTGTCACTACTCCTCTACCGTCTGCACTCCTATTGTGTTTTTCTCTGCACACATTTCCTATTTGTTCCACCGACACCTCCACCCCTTTTCAACAGCACAACAACCATTACAATTCCAGTCCCCTCCATTCTAAAACAATCATATTGGACTTGAAATATTAACTCTGTTTCTCCCTGTGTGGATGCTGTCAGACCTGCTGACATTCTCCAGCACTTTCCATTTTTATTTCAGATCTCCAACATCCACAATACTGTGTTGTTATCAAATTATTATGTGGTCTCAGCATTCTCCATTGGCCAGGGAAATGAGAGAAAAGTGTTATAGCAAAAATAAAAAAAAAAAATTCTGCAGTAACTCAGCAGATCTGGCAGCATCTACAGAGAGAGAAAAACAGAGTTAATGTGTTGAGTCTAGAATGACTCTTCTTTAGAATATATCAATCATTTAAATGAAGTGTTTGCCAAAACTTGCTTTCACAGGAACATTTCCTTCCTTAATGAATGTCTCCAGATCTGCCTTAATCTGCACAGATTCCACATGAAGTTCCATTCTTACATTTTTTCCAAGATTTTAGGTATCTTCAAGATAAAAAACGCTCCTCAAACTATTCCTGCTGTATACTGAGATCCATACCTCAGTACCATACACCCCATTGACTTCTGTCTCCAAAAGCACCATTTCACATTATCTCAAAGATATCCCAGTTCTCTGTTCTATTTCATTCTTTATCTCATTCAACTGATTCTGAAGAAAAGTCATACTGGACCTGAAATATTATCTCTGTTTCTCTCTCCAGACCTACTGAGTTTCTCCAGCAGTTTCATTTTGTATTCAGATTTCCTGAGTCTTCAGTATTTTGCTTTTATTTGAGGTGTTTATGTGAGACTGAATCATAACCAGCTGAGTGGAGAAAGAAAGGGATGTTTTCACTACCTGTTTGCATACAAAGTGGCTTCCCATGAGTTTCCAATTAATACAAGATTAAAACAAGGCGATTTAAGAAGCTCACACCTGAACTGCATGTGAATGGATCAACTGATCCAAGATGCACCAAATGTGAGCACATTGTAACAAATTCAATTTTATGAATCAGTGTGATCCCCTAATTAAATTGAACTGCCTTCTTTTACTGTCCCAGCTGTAAATTCTCATTATTTGTGTTTCTGGCTCGGGATTTATCTTCATCTGTAAGAATTTCAATCCTCTCTGCCAGTTAAGCCATACTGTTCCTTTGCAGCCGCTTTCGTGTGATTAGTTAGCTCTGTGAGAAAAGCTTGCATCTGTAAGAAGATTTCTTTATATTGTACACCTTCACAATTCTGTTGAGGGAGCTTCAGCAAAAAGAAATTGAGATCAATAGGGTGTGATTGCCATCTGTTCACCTCGCTCTGCCTACATCAAGTCAATGAAATTCCCTTAAATAACTTGGAGATCACTAAATTAAGAGTAGATCAAATCATTAATTTGATAATTCACCAGACATTTATGATTCCTGAGATATTTTGTGGAGCTGGTGATGTGCCATTAAGTATCATGTTGGTTCCTGCCTGATTTGCGCTCTGTTGATAAAAGAAGGAAAATCATATACGATGTACCTCCATTCTGTGATTAGTTCTTGACAGGCTTGGAATATGGAATTGGGCCTCAGAAAGTTTTTTAGTCACACACTCCAGGTGTAAGGAAGTTACAAATTCCTGCTCCAATTACTTGCCTCCTCCATAAAGATGTCATATGTCATGGATGTGGTTTTTGTCACATCTGAACCTAAATAATGAAACGGTGAGCATTCATGTCCTGCGGCTCAGCGTACACTCACCACTGAGTCACAAGGTTTCAGATCAAGCACCACTCTCGGACTTGAGCACTAACTAATATGAGGTCTGACCTCCTGCACAGCACTGCTGGGTGCTGCATTGTTGGAGATCCTGTCTTTCAGCTGAGATGTTAAACTGAGGTCCTGGCTGCTCACTCTGGTGGATGTAACAGATCCCATGGTTTTATTTTAAAGAGGAGCAGGAGAATTTCCCCAGTGCCCAGTTAATATTTATCCCTCAATCAACTGCACAAGGCAGATTGTTTGGCCATTATCGTATTGCTGCTTTTGGGAGCTTACTATGCTCAATATTGGTATCCATGTTTCACATGTAACAACAGTGTCCACACTTTGAAAGTAGCTATTGGCTGTAAACCTTTAAAATGTTAGCCTAGATTTGGATCATTGAGATGAGCAGTGGAAGTCAGACAAATTCCACAGAAGCTGCAGAGTGCAGAGTCAGGCTCTTCAAAGTTCCTGCTGCGTGCTGAAAGACTTTGATCAGTTATAATGAAAATGAGAAGGCACTCTGGGCTTCACTCTTTATATACGCACAGCCCCACTCACATCATAGAGTCATAGAATCATGGAATGTCTACAGTGCAGATAGAAGCTACTCAGATCATCGAGTCTGCACTGACCCTCTGAAGAGCAACCAGTGCAATTTTAGCATGGTTAATCCCAACTAACCTGCACATCTTTGGGCATCCATCCATCCGTGCATTCTTATGCCCAACTATACCTCTCAAATTATGCCTCTGGCCCTTCATGCTAGGATACAGTACCTTCAAATTCATGCCCAAGATAACTCTGAGAATTCCAGAACAGTTAATCTTACGTCAGTGGTGAGCAAATTATTGGAGAGGATTCTGAGAGACAGGATTCATGATTATTTGGAAAAACACAGTTTGATTAGAGATAGTCAGCATGGCTTTGTGAGGGGCAGGTCATGCCTCACAAGCCTTACTGAATTCCTTGATGATGTGATAAAACACATTGATGAAAGTAAAGCAGTGGATGTGGTGTATATGGATTTTCGCAAGACATTTGATACGGTCCCCCATGGTAGGCTTATTCAGAAAGTAGGGAGACATGGGATACAAGGAAATTTGGCTGTCTGGATACAGAATTGGCTGGTCCATAAAAGACAAAGTGTGATCGTAGATGGAAGAAAATTCAGCCTGGAGCTTAGTGACCAGTGGTGTTCTGCAGGGATCGGTTCTGGGACCTCTGCAATCTGTGATTTTTATAAATGTCTTGGATGAGGAATTGGAAGGGTGGGTTAGTACGTTTGCTGTTGGTGGTGTCGTGGATAGTGTGGAGAGCTGTTGTAGGTTGCAATGGGACATTGATAGGATGTCGAGCTGGGCTGAGAAGTGGCAGATGGAATTCAAACTGGAAAAGTGTGAAGTGATTCATTTTGGAAGGTTGAACTTGAATGTAGAATACAGGGTTAAAGGCAGGATTCTTGTCAGTGTGGAGGAACAGATGGATTTTGGGGTCCATGTCCTTGGATCCCTCAAAGTTGCCACCCAAGTTGATAGGGTTGTTAAGAAGGTGTATGGTGTATTGGCTTTCATTAACAGGGGTATTGAGCTTACGAGCTGCGAGGTAATGCTGCAGCTCTTAAAGCCCTGGTTCAACCACACTTGAAATTTTGTGTTCAGTTCCTATCACCTTAATTTAGGAAAAACGTGGAAGCTTTACAGAGGGTGCAGAGGAGATTTATCAGGATGCTGCCAGGACTGGAGGGCATGTCTTATGAAGAAAGGTTGAGAAAGATAAGATTTTTCTCATTGGAGTGACAAAGGATGAGAGGTGACTTGATAGAAGTGTACAAGATGATGAGAGACATAGATAAAGTAAATAGCCAGAGACTTTTTCCCACAGTGGAAATGGCTATCACAAAGGGGCATAATTTTAAGGTGATTAGAGGAAGGTTTCAGGGGGATATCAGAGGTAGGTTCTTTACACAGAGAGTGGTGGGTGCATGGAATGCACTGTCAGCGGTGGTAGTAGAATCAGATACATTAGGGACATTTAAGTGACTCCAGGATAGGCACATGGATCACAGTAAAATAAAGGATATGTAGACTAGTCTGATTTTAGAGCAGGATAAAAGGTTGGCACATCACTGAGGACCAAAGGGCCTGTACTGTTCTATCTTCTATGTTCTAATATTTCTGTACAGTGTACCATATCAATTAATCCTACAGTGACAATAGTATGTGTGAAAACAATGTTATTCACTGACAACATTTCACTAGCTTTACAAGAAGTCCTTTTGTTACAGGGCAACAAATGCATCAATAATCCAGACCCTCCAAAGCATGGCTCCCAAACATTTTCTCATCGTGATTTCATTGCAGTGCTCAAAAGTCGTCAAGCCACCAAATGTGTGAGAGCAGAGGAATGAGCAAAAGGTATGTGTAAGAGTGGAGTTAGGGAAATGCCTGTGAGAGTGAGGGAAGAACATTCCTGTGAAAGCGAGTTGGGCGATAGAAATGCCTTGAGGGCAGTATGGATCGAGATGGAGGTAGGAGCCGGGACAAGAGGCCTATGACAGTCGGAGTCGGGGAAAACTGTTAAATCAAAAAGGTTTTTAACTAAAAAACATTTGCCTTCCTGTCAGATTTCTTTGTTACAGGATTTAGGTCTGTGAGAAAGAGCAGTTAGGGTACACCCACTATAAAAAAAGAGACTTTAAGGAGCCTTGTAATTGTTGGTACTTGGTCTGAGTTGCATAGTCATTAGCAGGGGAATTGAGTTTAAGAGCCGCGAGCTTATGCTGCAACTCTATAAAGCCCTGGTTAGACCACACTTGGAATATTTTATTCAGTTCTAGTTGCCTCATTATAGGAAGGATGCAGAAGCTTTAGAGAGAGCGCAGAGGTGATTTATCAAGATGCTGCAAAAAATTGAGGGCATGTTTTATGTAGAAAGGTTGAGGGAGCATGGGCTTTTCTCATTAGAGTGAAGAACAATGAGAAGTAACTTGATAGTGGTGTACAAGATGATGAGAGGCACAGAGTTGATAGCCAGAGACTTTTTCCCAGAGTGGAAATGGCTAATAGATGAGATTACTTACAGTGTGGAAACAAGCCCTTCGGCCCAACAAGTCCACACTGACCCGCCGAAGCGCAACCCACCCAGAACCATTCCCCTACATTTACCCCTTCACCTAACACTAGGTTAAATTTAGCATGGCCAATTCACCTAACCTGCACAATTTTGGAATGTGGGAGGAAACCGGAGCACCCGGAGGAAACCCACGCAGACACAGGGAGGATGTGCAAACTCCACACAGTCAGTCGCCTGAGGCGGGAAATGAACCCGGGTTTCTGGCGCTATGAGGCAGCAGTGCTAACCACTGTGCCACCGTGCCACCCACAATCTAATCTAATCTAATCTAATCTAATCTAATCTAATCTAATCTAATATGCTATCATGAAGGGAAATAATTTTAAGGTGATTGAAGGAAGTTTCGGGGAGATGTCAGAGTAAAGTTTTTTTCACAGAGAGTGGTGGTGCATGGAATGCACTTCCAGGAGTGGTAGTAGAGTCAGATACTGTAGGTTTATTTAAAAGACACTTGGATAGATACATGGATGACAGTAAAATGAAGAGTATTGGAATGCATGACCCAAGAATGTAGTTTGCTTATTCCATTGCAAGGCACGATTCACAGTTTGGGAAGTTCTGCTTTGGAAATCAGAAATCATGAACAATTATTAACTTGTAAATAAACATTATGCAATTGACAATAGAGATTTGAAGGTCAGAGCTGCCAATTAAGCAATATTTCACTCACTTTCAAAATATCAAATATCTTACAAGGGTTTTCAATGGACTATTCATTGTCAAAGTCCATTTCTACTATGAAGTCAATCAAATGGGCCTTGTTTCCAGGTAGAAGTGCTGACAGGCTGTCTTCTAAATTTCAAATTCTATTCTATGTTGGAATTTGACAGCTTAAATTATACCAACTTTCTAAATTTCACATCTCCAACACTTTTCTGTGAGATTTAGAGAATAACAGTGCACCCACAGATATCACAACTCCTGTTATCATGTCCACTGATGTAAATACCTTGAACCCTCCTTCTCTTTAAAGGCTCCCCTTTAAAAACCAATACATCCAAGTCTGGCAGAATCCAGAACAGGTCATCTGACCCCCTTCATTTCATTTTAATTAAACAGACAGCTTGAAACTGTCATAATTGTATAAACTTAGTAATTGCAACTGATGTAAATATAGCTGGATTGACAAGACTATTAATATATGAATTATTGTAGAGTCAAGCATAAAGTCATGGACAAAATTTGTGCTTCCTTGTTCTCCATGATATTTTGTGTGAGTTAGAATAGACATTTTCTTGCCTTCAGTTTGATTGTCCCAATTTTAATTATTTCAATAACAAACATTTTTGTGAGTCTTAAAATAAAGAAAGTTATGGATTCTTTCCCTCTAGTCCAACGATTTGAACAACACATTGTCTCATTCTCTTAACTCATGCACAAAAAGGTTAAGTGCAGACGAAGGAAGAAACAATATGATTAGAATGTATACTCATCTCAGTCTCTTTTTCATGGCAGGCCAGTAGTTTCTTAGTTGAGCTGATGCTTTTGGTTGAAGTAAAGGTCTCATAAGCAGAAGTTTTGCAATAAGCTTCAAGGCTTTTTGTAATTGAATTTTTGGGAGGTTCATTCTCAAGTAAACCTAAGTTGGAACAAGTTGGTAAGAATCTTTCTCCCACTTTCAATTTATTGCTGTTTATTACCTTGTAGGTAGCTAATTTGATGTCTTTCATGAAAGTATTATGTTGACAAGCATCTTTTACCAGTATTTTTAAATAGGAGAAAGTAAGGTCTGCAGATGCTGGAGATCAAAGTTGAAACTTTATTGCTGGAACAGCACAGCAGGTCAGGCAGCATCCAGGGAACAGGAGATTCGACGTTTCGGGCACAGGCCCAAGGGCCTGTGCCCGAAACGTCGAATCTCCTGTTCCCTGGATGCTGCCTGACCTGCTGTGCTGTTCCAGCAATAAAGTTTCAACAGTATTTTTAAATAGTCAAGAAGATTGTTTTCTAATCATATGACCAATATATGACTTAGTTGGCATGTTCATTACACAGAATGAAAGTGAGGACTGCAGATGCTGAAGATCAGAGTCAAGATTAGAGTAGTGCTGGAAAAGCACAGCAGGTGATGAAGGGCTTTTGCCCAAAACGTCGATTTTCCTGCTCCTCGGATGCTGCCTGACCTGCTGTGCTTTTCCAGCACCACTCTAACCTTGATTATGTTCATTACACATCCTGTTTGTTAATACTTTGAAATTTGTCCTGTATAATTTGGTGAGGGGCAATCATATTGCAATGAAAGGTCAACATGATCCATTTTATATTTGTCTAACACATGTAGATGTTTCAATTTTTCTTTACAATGTTGAAACAGGAACATGAGTTGGACAGAATGTTATGTTATTTTTGATTCCCAATCCCTAAGCAGAGGGATGTGTGAATTTCATGAATGACTGTCCATGTCCATATTCGATAGAGCCTTTCCTAGACATTCACTTCTTCTCACAGCTCAGAAGACAAAGGTCATGTGATTTTCAATGACTATGTTTAATAGATGGTTTGTGTTCAAATTTTTAATGTATTATCTAATAGTTCAGCATATACTGGAGCGTGACAAGAAGATTGACTAATGTAACCTTTATAGCCTCTGTTAAGCGAATAAAAAATCATATCTAAGTTATCAATATTTGACTGTGACTGCTTTCACATAATTGTTATCATCAAACTCTATCTACATGAGAAGCCTCATGAGGAGATGGCTATAAGAAATTTATTGAAGTCGATTCTAACATTTAAAAATCTAAATAAATATGTTTTTTTTGTGTGTTTCTTCAGTGCACAAGACTTATTTTCCTCCATCACTGAATTCATAGTCTGAATGCTGGAGGAATTGCTTCATTTGTTTTACTGGCCAGTTGCCATAGTGACTAGTTTCCACTCTTTGAAGAAAACAAACTCTGTATGCTCAGTTGAAAAAGTCATACAGAGTGATTCCATATATGGCCATACATGTACTTTGTTTCGTGGCTTGCAAGGTTAAAATAATGGCAGTCTTGTTAGTAATGCCAAATATGACAGGTTGAGATGCTCAGTTTTCCAGACACATATAATCAAGATTCCTCCTGGCAATGACCCCATATTGTGGTGGAGTTTAACTGCCATTGTAAAAATAGATTTGTGAAACAGTAAGAACAGTGCCTGTGATAGAAAATGCATGTTCTTGTTATGTCCTGAACTCATGTTTCTGTCAGGGGTAGTATGACCAGCTATGGTGTCCCCAAAAGTAATCATTTTTATGCTGGTGTAAAATAAGCAAAGTTTTGCATTTATACAGTGCCTTCCATAACTTCATAAGGTGCATAATGAGCCAATGAACTACTTTATGAAGTGTAGTCAATGCTGTAATGTTGGAAATATAATTGTGACATGGTGAATTGACAGCAATTGAATGATGACCAGATGACCTGTTATTGTGATATTCGTTAAAGCACAAATATTGACTAAAGCACCAGGAAGCAATTCCGCCACTTGTCTTTGAAGTAGTGGCACATGATCCTTTAAATCCACCTGAGACTGTAGTCAGGACTTGGTTTAATGTCTGATGCAAAACCCAAACTCCATGACAATGGGACACTTCCAAATGCTTTATTGAAGTTTCAATCGTTTTTTTTGTTGTATCCACATCTTTGGAATAGGACTTGAATCTACGATCTCCTAACTTAGAGATGAGAGCACCACCCACTTCCAGTTATAATATCTATTGGTTAATTTCAGCAAAATCTACTGTAACAAGACAAACAAATGTTTCCCATTTTTGTCAAAGAAGCCAGCAATGTAAACAATATAAAAGACAATGTCAGCAGCTGCTCCATGAGTGGTGGGACAAAGGTGAAAATAATCTCATATCAAAACCTTTCTGAATTCTGGCAAAACATTGCCATCCAAAAGAAGTAAAATGTGTAAACTCATGTGTAGCTTGAACTTGAGTCACCTGTAAAAGACTTCTAGGCTGTCAGTTAGGAGCATGTTAACATGGCCATGTCCAGTATGTGAATTAAATAGACCAAAAATTCACTACCAGCAGATTGGGTTTAGGTTATTCTGATAGGACCACAATACCCCAGTAGTGTTTTTTTTAACCTGCTGAAGCTTTACAGGTTTTGCATCAGCTGTTATTAATTCTGCATACCGATGTGACTGACCTAAAGCTGTAGAAGTGTTGCCAATTCCAGAAACTGATGAGGACCATTGTATTGTTCACTGAAGAATAATAATTGCCAGTAGCTAACAGCAAATCTTGCCTTCTCAGTAACCCTGGCTGATGGATTTAACGGCAAAAATCAGTTAGATTTTAAACCTTTAGGGCCTTCTTTTCTACACCTTGTCAGTAAATGCAATTATTTAACCATTCATGAAGTGCTACCCATTACATTCAAAACTTATTAAAAATGAATGATTCCAGGGCTTGGATCTTTATGCTCATTATTACTATCAACATTGTATTTTTGGTCAAGACCTTAGGAGAAGCCACTAAATTGCTTTCGATAACACAGGCCCATGTATTGCCAAAGCGGGGTATCTCATGAATTTCCCCGTTTCTTAGATTTCTTTACTTTCCTCAAACTTCAGCTCCCAAATATTTTTGCCCTTGATGGAAGTGTGAGTTGATGACAAGGTCAAAGGGACGTTGGTCAGTGATGGAGCCAACTATCCACTTCAGTCAGATTAGAAGATAGAGATAAATCAAGGAATGATGAAGGAAATAGAGTGAATTAGAATGAAATTTGTTACAAAAAATATCAAAAGGGAAGGAAAGTTAAATTGAAAAAATCTCTTGGAACAATTTATTCTCTGGAAGAATGATATTCATCATTTGAGTTGTCACCTAGCTGGCATTGCAGCGATGTATGTTGGATCATCGTAAGGCTCCTTAGTGCCATTTAGCACTAGCTGTAATAAAAGGAGAATGCAGATATTAATGTTGTGGTGCAACCTTAATATTCCAGTCACATACTAATGAAGCTCAAGTGGGATAACTACTCCAGAGCTATGATAGAAAGAGTAGTATACTGTGCAATTGATTATCAATAAAAGAGTTTATTGGAACTCCAGAGAGTCCCAGAGCTATGAGCGGATAGAGACAGAAATTCAGTTGACTCAGAGCAGGCTCAGTCTAGTCTAAAGAAGCAGTCCCTACAGCAGATCTGAACACAGACATCAAACCTCATGGCTCATGACAGCAGAGCAACATAGGATTGTATCCATGGAAGCAGATCAATCTATTGGGTCAGCTAAGCACCAACCCTCACTTTCTCAGTGAGTTTAATTTGTTCAGCTGCACAAATGTAAGAATCTCTTGGGACTCAATGGGAGACTTTGGGTATGCTTTGCTTTAATAAGGCTAATAGAAAAGCAACATATGTCATCTGTGAACATACAGATTTTCACAACTCAAAGTTTCCTTCCTCTTCATAAATTGTTGGATTAGTTACTTACTTACTAATAATCATGAGTCAATCACATTTACCATTACATTCCCAGCTAATTGTAATTAAAATATATATATTTTGTGTGTTTAAAAGCTATCTTGAGTGTATATGATGTGAAAAAGAAATGACCAATATTGGCTGATGTGATAGTCTGCTTTGGTGTAATGTAATTGTTATGGTGATTACAGGATGAATATAATTGCCCCGTTATCAGAAAAAAAGTTAAATTGTTATCAATGGTTTGGATTAGCCTCTTTAGTCCTGCACCTCTGTTTTTTATCCTTGAATTTTTGTTGAAATAATAGTCTCAGTCTGTTTAAGATAATGCATTAGCTTTTGTTGTGGGGGGCAAAGGGGCCAAATGAAAGTCACAGAAATCCTTTTGTCTAATTGTGTCAAATAAAAAAAGACAGAAATTGCAATGGTGAACTGTGAAAGATTTTGTAAATGGTCTCTACAGGGACTGTGCTGAGCTGTTAGTCAATGTGAATAATAGGATTTATCAGGATTAGTTTTGTACATAAGGCAGCTAAATAATCATGCACAATTGGAAGGAAAACAGATGGCTTATGTTGTGCAGCCTGATAGTTGCTGAGAGGAAAGACAGATAAATTGGCAAAATACCCAAGCTGTTACCTTTCCATGGCCCGAACAAATTCTTTGAGATTTCTGGGTCACGGGATGACTATTCATGCTTTACTCTGTGTTCTGTGCACAAGAGTTTGGAAGCTGTCTTAATAAGTTGAAGGTACATTAAGCCAATAGAGATTTAACAAATTTTCATCATAATTATTTACCCAGTCAAGATTATGCCAAATTTCTTGAAGCCACAGTCAAATGATTCAGAAGGACAGAGTGAAGTGGAGAACAGAAATATTTTTTGATGATCAGGTAAATGTGGCATCAAAATACTCATGAGCATGTCAGTAGATACTTCATCATGTCAACATGAAGAAGCTTTTGTTTCATTTGCAACAGACTCAGAGTTTTTCTTATAGTAAAATATTCCAAGAACAAGCACTGAAAAATTCACCCAGTCAGTAAAAGAAATAGCAATGGTTGTTTGACATTTGACCACTCAATCTTCATTCATCGGCTTGACACTAAGACCGGTCATTGTTGTTGTACAGGTGATGATTCAGAAGGGATTAATATTCACATTATATTAGCTCCATCTATTGTACTGATGCTACACACAATCGTGAGGGGAGATAGGGAGGTTGACTCTCACTTTAGGAGGAATCAGTTATATCTATACCAGTTCCCTCTGGTCCTAGCATTAATGCTGAATGAATAAAATTTTATGTATTGCTGTCAGGTAATGAAGCTTCGTGAACAAAAAGAAATTGCTAGAGAAACTCAGCAGGTCTGGCAGCTTCGGTGAAGAGAAAGCAGCGTTAAGGCTTTTTCAGAACCTTCATACTTCGTCAGAACTGATAGATGTTGGCCCAGATAAAAGATACGGAGAGTGCACAACCTGTATCAAATATCAAACCCAAAGGATCCTTTGAAATCTCATGAAGTATTAAAGAGACTGTAGCAGAAGGTTGGATTGACAGCTATCTTCCTGCCATAGATTATTGCTCCAAATCCTTTGACAAAACTGACAAGTCTGAAGTGTACACCAATAATAAAACAAAGATTCTAGTTTGCTCAACAAGATATGCCTACTGAGATCATGCATGGAAATAAACCGTGATTCGATGTTAAGGAATATAAATTGTTTGCAGAGAGTTTTTGATCCAAATATAACCAACTGCATGATTTTGTCAGTCAGTTGGAAAGATAGAACACCAAGGAAAGAGAAATTGTTGCAAAGGTTCCTTTTTAGAATTTATGCAGTATCCTGTAGGGATGTTTTTGACCAGTTTGTTCATTTTTAGAGGAGAAATGGAAACTGTATAGCAAATGTTAAATGGACCTCAGATACATTGTGAATAAGGACCGAAGACACACAGTTGCCAGTACCATTGTTCTCTTTAATGCAGTCTTCCAGATCGATTACCCCCATGTGCCAGCTCTCCCTTTTGTCTTACAATCAGTTGTCTTCAGCACAGGTTATGACTGTGCAGCTAGATGTGCAATGTTGAAAGTTTCTTTCAGCAAAATCAATTTTCATCACATCAGGAATGGATGGACTGGACCCCGTGAAGGGGCAGTGCCTGTGCAAGGAGTGAGATGTACCCAAGACAATTACACTTCACTTAGGATGTGGGTGTTGTTGTCAAGGTCAGTATTATTTGCGCATTACTTATTGTCCATGAGAAGGTGGCTGTCGCTGGGGTGAGTGGACAGTGCTATTCAGAAAAATCGTTCTCGGATTTTGACCCAGCACAAGAGAAGGAACAACAATATAGTTCCATCAGAGTTGTGCGTGGGTTGGAGGGGGACTTATAGGTTGTGGTGTTCCCGTTCATTTGCTGTCCTTGTCCTTCTGGGTGGTAGAGGTTATTGGATTGAAATTTACAGTTGAAGGAACCATTGTGAATTACTTTGTGGAAAATAACAAAAGTGGATTGATATGAACTGTCTCTGAAGGTAAGTCTCAAACAGGAACTCAGTCCTATTCTGAAACAGGGGAGAAACAAAGACTGCAGTATTTGGAAAACATATCACAGTTCATTCATAAAGTCAGGAAGTATGGGATACAGGGAGATTTGGCTATTTGGATTCAAAATTGACTGGCTGACAGAAGGTAGAGAGTGGTTGTAGATGAAAGGTATTCTGTCCAGAGGTCAGTGTTGAATGGGGTCCCGCAGGGCTCTGGTGTTGGGCCTCTGCTCTTTGTAATTTTTATAAATGACTTGGATGAGGAGGTTGAGTGGTGGGTTAGTAAATTTGCAGATGACACAAAGGTTGGAGGTATTGTTAATAGTATCAAGGGCTACTGCAGGCTGCAGTGCGACATAGACAGGATGCAGAGCTGGGCTGAGAAATGGCAGATGGAATTCAACCTGGATAAATGCAAGGTGATGCATTTTGGAAAGTTGAACTCAAATGCTAAATATCGGATTAAAGACAGGATTCTTGGCAGTGTGGAGGAGCAGAGGGATCTGGGTGTGCAAGTACATAGATCCCTCAAAGTTGCCACCCAAGTGGATAGGTTTATTAAGAAAGCATATGGTGTTTTGGCTTTCATTAACAGGGGGATCGAGTTAAAGAGCCGTGAGGTTTTGCTACAGCTCTACAAGTCCCTGGTGAGACCACACTTGGAATATTGTGTCCAGTTCTGGTCGCCTTACTATAGGAAAGATATAGAGGCTTTGGAGAGGGTGCAAAGAAGGTTTACCAGGATGCTGCCTGGACTGGAGGGCTTGCCTTACGAAGAAAGGTTGAATAAGCTCGGACTTTTCTCTCTGGAGAGAAGGAGGAAGAGAGGAGACATGATTGAGGTGTACAAGATAATGAGTGGAATATATAGAGTCAATAGCTAGAGACTTTTCCCCAGGGCAGGGTTGACTGATATGAGGAGTCATAGTTTGAAGATATTAGGAGGAAGGTATAAAGGAGATGTCAGAGGTAGGTTCTTTACGCAGAGAGTTGTGAATGCATGGAATGCATTGCCAGCTGTGGTGGTGGAAGCAGAGTCATTGGGGACATTTAAGTGACTGCTGGACATGCACATGGATAGCAGTGAGTTGAGGGGTGTGTAGGTTAAGTTATATTTTACATTAGGATTAAAGCTCAGCACAACATCGTAGGCCAAAGGGCCTGTTCTGTGCTGTACTTTTCTATGTTCTATGTTCTCAGCATTTCAAGAAACTATTTCAACAAAGAGATTCTTTGCTAACACACCAGTGAGTGGTCGAGTGTTGCTCTGTCAGAAGTGTTGCCTTTTGGATGAGAGTTTGAACTGAGCCATTGTGTGTACACTCACCTGGATGCAAAAGATCTCATGACAGTGTTTTGAAGAAGAACACAAGAGTTATTCACAGTGTCTGAGTTCATTTATTCCATCATTAACATTATACAAAATAACCTGCATTTTGTGACCACAGGATATTCCCAAATAATGCAACCATTTATTTCATTCATATACCGCAGAGCTACAGCCCGATTTGCACATAGCCAAGCTCACACAGACACCATTGGTGGTCGGGCAAGTTGTTCTTGGGGATGGTGATCAATGGATGAGTATTGACAGGGAGAGGACTAAAATTGTAGCATGAGATTCGTTTGTTTATCTAAGAAAAGCAACAAAATCTCAAATTATAATGTCATCAGAAAGATCCCTCAGTTACTGCTCTAGAATGTCAGCTTAGATTACTTTAGCATTAAGCTAATATTGCTGGCTGTACACTGAGACACAGTCCGTGGTATCTCTGGACTATGGATGTCTGCGTATGCAGTGTCTCTGAGATTGCATGCTCCTTATCAATAAATAAGATTCTCAACTCCTTTTGTATTGGAAAACTCCTTTCTTTACGTCTGTATACAGTAGGTTATTCAATACTGTCATTCCTGATGAAGGGCTCCAGCCCGAAACATCGATCCTCCTGCTTTTCGGATGCTGCCTGACCTGCTGTGCTTTCCCAGCAACACTGTCTCAACTATTAAATACCTTTCTTTAGTGTAGTGTCTAAAACCTCTGTCTTCACCTCGTTCTATACTGGTGTCTTCTCTCTTATTGATGTCAGCGTCATATTATTGATTACATCTCCAGAAATTCACACATCTCTCACAATGCCACAGAAATGCCGGAGCTGATGCAAACACAAATCCTTCTGACGTAGAGGCAAGAACACTAATAACTAACATAATTAACTCCTGCAGTACATTTACAGAAGTGCAGAGAATGGAGACATCATTGTTACTTCTCACACTAGTGGAGTGGTGACAGATAAGGATATTAAGCAGCATCCAAGTAATGGTGTAAAGTGACTTTGGGTAGAATCCTCCCGGCCCCTGAATGCTGTGAGCATGGGTGAGTCCGTTTGGAAAATGGTGAGGTCAGCAGAAATGAGATTCTTGACCTTGAGAAAAGAAAGTCCGATTCTGCAACCAAGAGTTGAATAGCCAGTCAATAATCCCATTAGTAAGCACAACAGGCCTATTTGCTAGGTTGCATGTCATTGGTATCTAAACTCATCTCATTCGGATGTATTTTCCTGCTCTCTCAAACACTGGATAAAAACTAGAAGGCGTCACTTCCTGACATGGAAATCAGAGTAGATATCTGGTGATTCCAGTTCCCCAGATATATGACTCCTCTGGACCACCATCTTGGATAGCTGTAACCTACGCCTCAGGTCACAAACAATGGGCAGTGACCACCTTTAACCATGGTTGACAGAGTTGGCATTGGACATGTACCAGTTCCAACACATCATCATCATCATCATCCTACATCTCCAACATGCTTACCATGTAGTTGCCCATTTCAATTCTACACTTTGGATTGCACTGGTTTCTTTCATTCTAATGCTACTATCATGACACTTTGCACACAGGGACAGAGTGAAGGCATGACCCTTTTGAACTGAGGTCAGGAGAAATTTCATCAACCAGAGGGTGGTGAATCTAGGGAACCCATTGCCACAGAGGACTGTGGAGGCTAAGTCATTGAGTGTATTTAGGATAGAAATAGATAGGTTTTTGATTAGTAAGGATATCAAAGGTTACAAGGAAAAAGAGAATGGTGTTGAGGAATATATTGACCATGATGTAATGATGGAGCTGACTCTGGCTGAATGGCCTAATTCTGTTCCTATACATTATGGTCTCACTGGTCTTTGGCACATACACTTTCATTTGCACCAAACTGTCAGCAGTGCCACCCTAAAAACATGTTTCATTTTCATTCCGCTCCTACTACGTGCACTGTCAGGAGTAATTCCTGGCTGGCAACGCATGATCTGGTGCATGGTTGGGCTTTAAAAATGACTGTGGGAATCCCGAGAGGGCTCAACAGTAGGAATACTTCTGCCATTGCTGAATGGAAGGTGGAGTGAGTGGGATTCCAAAGAATTGTGGTGCATAGTTAATGAGCTGAACTTTGGAGATAGTGTGAGAACTCTTACTCAGGCTCACAGAGGGAAACCCTCCAGGAAACTTGACGAAACTGAAACATAAATGATTTCTGGTGAAATTCAACCTGCTGTTTCTGACCCTAACCCTAAACAAAATCCAGAAGAGAAAATAACCAATTTAACAGAAAGACCTTGGCTCTGGTGAAACACTGGTTTTGTGGACATCAATCCTAGACCCAAATTTATTGTATTACTGGTGTAGCAAGAAATATTTACATTTTATCAAATGAATTTACCTGGTACCATACTTCCTAACAACATGTATCTCATCTTTTCACCCATCTTATCTTAACCTGCAAGATTAGTCTTATCCTGACCTGTAGATCATTAATAGAAAAGAGGAAATCTCTTTAGGCATATCAAGCAAACACATGAAATATGCAGGAGTAATCTATTGGCCCCTCATGGCTGAGGAGAAAGTGAGGTCTGCAGATGCTGGAGATCAGAGCTGAAAATGTGTTGCTGGAGAAGCGCAGCAGGTCAGGCAGCATCCAGGGAACAGGAGAATCGACGTTTCGGGCATAAGCCCGAATCGACGTTTCATTCCTGAAGAAGGGCTTATGCCCGAAACGTCGATTCTCCTGTTCCCTGGATGCTGCCTGACCTGCTGCGCTTCTCCAGCAACACATTTTCAGCCCTCATGGCTGATCCCATTGTGTGCTCAATTCCAGACTCCTGCCTACCCCCAATAACTATTGATATCATTGTTGGTCAACTATCTATTGACCTCTAGCTTAAAATTATTCAATGGCCTCATCTTTACCACTGTTTGAAGAGAGTTACAAAGACTCTATGAATACCATTAAGCTTTTCCCCTACTTTGGATGTAGAAACTATAAGTTGCTTCTTTCATATCGATACTAACATAAAAGCAGTGATTATTATCTACAAAGCATATGTATTTTCATAGCTCTGTTGAACTGTTGTATATGTGAATTCTGCAACATTGCCAGCAGGAAATAAAATCTGAAAAACAATTTTGGAACAAATAGAGATTCAGAAAGGAGGATTTTTATTAGTTCATAGGATTTGGGCTTCCCTGGTTAGGTCAGCACTTAATACCAAGCCTGAAATGCCCAAGAGAAGGTGGTGGTGAGCTGCTGCTATCACTGGGGTGTAGTTACATTGAAAAAGCTGACAGGGAGGTAGTTCAATGATTTTGATCCAGCAACCATAAAGGAATAGCGATACAGTTCCAAGTCATGATGATGTCTGGCTTGGTGGGGAATTTTCTGGTGACAGTGTTCCTATTGCATTTGCTGTCTATTAACTGCAAAGTTGCAGAGGTCATGAGTTTGAAAAGTGCTGTCGAAAGAGCCTTGGTGAGTTGCTGCAGTGCATCTTGTAGATGGTACACACTGCTGCTATGGTGAATTGACAATGGAGGAAATGAATGTTGAAGCTGGAGAATTAGGTGCCTGTAAAATGAATGACTTTGTCTTGGATAGTTTTAAGCTTCTTGAGCATTGTTAAAACTGCATTCATTCAGTGAGTGGGGAGTATTTCATCACACTTATAACTTGTGCCTTCTAGGTGGTGGACAGGCACTGGGAAGACAGAAGGTGAATTCCTAGCCTGTGACCTGCTGTTGTAACCGTTTCATATGTGCGATCATTCATTTTCTAGTCAATGGTAGCCTCCAGGATACTGACAGTGTGGAATTCAGAGATGGAAATGCTATGGAACTTCTAGAAGCAATGGTTACAGTCCTTCTTGTTGCAGATGATAATTGCCTATTTATCAAGTGAAAATGTGTTGCTGGAAAAGCGCAGCACGTCAGGCAGCATCCAAGGAGCAGGAGAATTGACATTTTGGGCATGAGCCCTTCTTCAGGAAACGTCGATTCTCTTGCCCGAAACGTCGATTCTCCTGCTCCTTGGATGCTGCCTGACCTGCTGCGCTTTTCCAGCAACACATTTTCAGTTCTGATCTCCAGCATCTGCAGTCCTCACTTTCTCCTATTTATCAAGTGAATTTTGCTTGGTGTTTATTAACCCAAGCCTAAATGTTGTCCAGGTCTTGCTACATATGAAAACAAACAATTTCAGTATCTGAGAAGTCACAAATGATGGCTGAGCATCATGCAATCTTCAGAGAACTTCCCCACTTTTGACGTTATGATGGAGCGTGGATCATTGACGAAACAACTGGAGATGGTTTGTCCTAGGACACTACTTGGGTCTAAGGAATGCTTTCACTAATGCCCTGGGCCTGAGATGACTAACTTCCAAAAACTGCAACCATTTTTCTTTTGCTAAATATGATTCTAAACAGCAAATAATCTTTCCCCCCGATTCACACTGACTCAGGTTTTGCAAGTGTTCTTTGATGCCATACTGAGCATCACTGAGCAGATTATTTTGCAAGTGCTGCTTGATAACATTATTGATGACCCCTTCCATCACTTGGTGATGATACTGAGTATATCTATAGACTATAGAACTATAGACCTGTGAGTCTGACATCATAGGTGGGTACGTGGTTGGAGGTGATTCTGAAAGATAAAGATTTGCATACTTTTGGAGAGGGAGGGAATGATTAGGCATAGCCAGTACGATTTTGTGTGAGGGAAATCAACTTGCTTTACGATTTGAGGAAGTAACCAAGCAGATCTATAAGGGCAGAGTAGTTAGGCATTGTTTACTTGGACTTTAGCAAAGCTCTACTCACCTAAACTCAACCCTGAGATTACCTTGAACAAGAATAAAAGCTAATGGCCTTCTGTGTTTTTCCCAAATGTTATAAATCACCACGAGGAAAACAATTTTCCTGTAATACTCTGGGGTAGGGGCACCTGCTCCCTGCCTGTAATGGATTAGGTCACTCTCCAGAATGGACTATCTGGCCTTGCTTATATTTATATCTTTTGTGAAAGTTACTCTTCCATATGCCACTCTTCTAAAGTCCAAACTCTAAAACTGACATTTTGATCTACATACTTATATATGTAGTACATGTTTTGACAGTTTTTCGCATTATTGGGGAGATGCCAGTGTTGGAAATATATGGAAATAGCTTAGCTGGGATCGGAGATAATTTGGGAACACCTCTTTAATTCTATTTCAGACAGGTCGCCAGGGCCCATAGCCTTTGCAGTATCCAGTGCCTTCAGCCATTTGTAAATATCAAATGGAGTGAATCGAATTGGTTGAAGACTAGCATCTATGATAGCCTGCTGAGGACCTCAGGAGGAGGCTGAGATGAATCATTTGGTCAGTACGTCTGGCTGAAGCTGTTTGGAAATACTTGCACCTTGTCTTTTTCATGATGTGCTGGACCACCATCATCATTAAAGATAGAGATATTTGTGAAACCTACACCTCCTGTTAGTTGTTTATTTGCCCATCCTATTCACAACTGGATGTGACATGATGAGAGAGCTTAGGTCTGACCCATGGCTGTGGGATCAGTTAGCCCTGTCCCTGACTTGCTGCTTCTGTTGTTTGGCTTACAATTCCTGTGTTGTTACTTCATCAGATTAACACCTCATTTTTAATATGGCCAATAGTGCTCCTGGCATGACCTCCTGCAATATTCATTGGACCAGTTTTAATCTTCTGGCTTGATAGTAATGGTAGGTTGATGGATATACGAGACTATGAGGTCACAGCTTGTGATTGAATAGAATTCTGCTGCATTTCATGGTCCACAACATCTCTCAGATGCCCAGTTTTTAGTAGCTAGCTCTAGTTAAAGCTTGTCCTATTTACAACAGCACCAAAACTACACACAACATAGTGGAGGGTTTCCTCAGAATGAAGATGGAACTTTGTCATCATCTCAAGAAATGTGTGATGGTCACTTCTATCAATAATATAATAGATGGATGCATCTACAAAAGTTAAGTTGGTGAGGACAAGGTCAAGATAATTCAAAATAAATATAACCTTTATGGAAATCCCAGGTCTTCTAAAATTCTCTCTACCTGTGGGATTGATCACTTGATTATTTCATTCCATCCACAGGCTTATAGAACATAGAATATTACAGCGCAATACAGGCCCTTCAGCCTTCGATGTTGCTTCGACCTGTCATACAATCTGAAGCCTATCTAACCTACACTATTCCATGTATATCCATATGCTTGTCCAATGATGACTTAAATGTACTTAAAGTTGGGGAATCTACTACCGTTGCAGGCAAAGCATTCCATACCCTTACTACTCTCTGAGTAAAGGAACTACCTCTGACATCTGTCCTATAGCTATCAGCTCTCAATTTAAAGCTATGCCCCCTCGTGCTCGCCGTCACCATACTTGGAAAAAGGCTCTCCCTGTCCACCCCTATCTAACCCTCTGATTATCTTATATGTCTCTATTAAGTCACCTCTCAACCTTCTTCTCTCTAAAGAAAACAGCCTCAAGTCCCTTAGCCTTTCCTCATAAGACCTTCTCTCCATACCAGGCAACATCCTAGCAAATCCCCTCTGCACCCTTTCCAAAGCTTCCACATCCTTCTTATAATGTGGTGACCAGAACTGTACACAATCCTCCAAGTGCGGCCACACAAGAGTTTTGTACAGCTGTAGCATAACCTCATGGTTCCGGAACTCGATCCCTCTATTAATAAAAGCTAAAACACTGTATGCCTTCTAAACAACCCTGTCAACCTGGGTGCCAACTTTAAAGGATCTGTGTACCTGGACACCGAGATCTCTCTTCTCATCTACACTACCAAGAATTTTACCATTAGCCTAGTACTTTGCATTCCGGTTACTCTGACCAAAGTGAATCATCTCACACTTGTTCGCATTAAGCTCCACTTGCCACTTCTCAGCTCAGCTCTGCAGCTTATCTATATCTCTCTGTAACCTACAACATCCTTCGTCACTACCCACAACTCCACTGACCTTAGTGTCATCTGCAAATTTACTAACCACTCTTCTATGCCCTCATCCAGGTTGTTTATAAAAATGACGAACAGCAGTGGACCCAACACCGACCCTTGTGGTACACCACTGGTACTGGACTCCAGGATGAACATTTCCCATCAACCACCACCCTCTGTCTTCTTTCAGCAAGCCAATTACTGATCCAAACTGCTCTATCTCCCACAATCCCATTCCTCCGCATTTTGTACAATAGCCTACTGTGGGGAACCTTATCGAACGCCTTGCTGAAATCCATATACACCAAATCAACCGGTTAACTCTCATCTACCTGTTTGGTCACCTTCTCAAAGAACTCAATAAGGTTTGTGAGGCACGACCTTCACAAAACTGTGCCTGACAATCCCTAATCAAATTATTCTTTTCTAGATTATTATAAATCCTATCTCTTATAACCTTTTCTAACACTTTACCAACAACTGAAGTAAGGCTCATTGGTCTATAATCACCTGGGTTGTCTCTACTCCCCTTCTTGAACTGGGAAACCACATTTGCTATCCTCCAGTCTTCTGGCACTATTCCTGTAGACAATGACGATTTAAAGATCAATGCCAAAGGCTCGGCAATCTTCTCCCTGGCTTCCCAGAGGATCCTAGGATAAATCCCATCTGGCCCAGGGGACTTATCTATTTTCACACTCTGCAGGATTTCTAATACCTCTTCCTTGTGAACCTCAATCCCACCTAGTCTAGTAGCCTGTATCTCAGTATTCTCCTCGAAAACATTGTCATTTTCTAGAGTGAATTTTGTCGAAAAATATTCATTAAGTGCTTCCCCTATCTCATTTGACTCCACACACAACTTCCCACTACTATCCTTGATAGGCCCTAATCTTACTCTCGTCATTCTTTTCTTCCTTAAACACCTATAGAAAGCCTTAGGGTTTACCCTGATCCTATCCGCCAACAACTTCTCATGTCTCCTCCTGGCTCTTCTTAGCTCTCTCTTTAGGTCTTTCTTGGCTACCTTGTAACCCTCAAGCGCCCTAACTGAGCCTTCACATCTCACCCTAACATAAGCCTTCTTCTTCCTCTTGACCAGAGATTCCACTTCCTTCGTAAACCACGGCTCCAGCGCTCTACAGTTTCCTCCCTGCCTGACAGGTACATACTTATCTAGGACACACAGGAGCTTTTCCTTGAATAAGCTCCAGATTTCTAAAGTGCCCATCCCCTACAGTTTCCTCATTCTATGCTTCCTAAATCTTACCTAATCGCATCGTAATTGTCTTTCCCCAGCTGTAACTCTTGCCCAGTGGTATATACTTATCCCTTTCTATCACTGAAGTAAATATAACAGAATTGTGATCGCTATCACCAAAATGCTCACCTACTTCCAAGTCTAACACCTGGTCGGGCTCATTACCCAGTACCAAATCTAATGTGGCTTTGCCCCTTGTTGGCCTGTCTATATACTGTGTCAGGAAGCCCTCCTGCACACACTGGACAAAAACTGACCCATCTATAGTACTCAAACTATAGTGTTCCCAGTCAATATTTGGAAAGTTGAAGTCCCCCATGACAACTACCCTGTCTCTCGCACTCCTATCGAGAATCATCTTTGCTATCTTTTCCTCTACATCTTTGGAACTATTCGGAGGGCTATAGAAAACTTCCAACAGGGTGACCTCTCCTTTTCTGTTTCTAACCCCAGCCCATACTACCTCAGTTGACGAGTCCCCAGACATCCTTTCTGCAACTGTAATACTGTCCTTGACCAACAATGCCATACCCACCTCCCCTCCCCTCTTTTACCACCTTCTCTGTTCTTACTGAAACATCTAAATCCTGGAACCTGCAACAACCATTCGTGTCCCTGTTCTATCCATGTCTCTGAAATGGCCACAACATCGAAGTCCCAGGTACCAACCCATGCTGCAAGTTCACCTACCTTATTCCGGATGCTCTTGGCATTGAAGTATACACACTTCAAACCAACTTCTTGCTTGCCGGTGCCATCTTGCCTCCCTGAAACTTGATTTCAGACCTCCCTACTCTCAACCTTTTCTATACTCGAACTACAATTTTGGTTCCCATCTCCCTGCTGGATTAGTTTAAACCCACCCCAATAGCCTTAGCGAATTCACCCCCCCCCCCCCCAGGATATTGGTACCCCTCTGGTTCAGGTGAAGACCATCCTGCTTGTAGAGGTCCAACCTACCCCAGAAAGAGCCCCAATTATCCAAGAATCCATAACCCTTCCTCCTGCACCATCCCTGTAGCCACATGTTCAACTCCTCTCTCTCCCTATTCCTTGCCTCGCTAGCACGTGGCACGGGCAACAAACCAGAGACAACAACTCTGTTCATCCTAGCTCTAAGCTTCCATCCTAGCTCCCTGAATTTCTGCCTTAAATCTCCATCTCTCTTCCTACCTATGTCGTTCGTGCCTATGTGGACCATGGCTTGGGGCTGCTCCCCCTCTCCCTTAAGGATCCCAAAAACATGATCAGAGACATCACGAACCCTGGCACCTGGGAGGCAGCACACCAACTGTGAGTCTCTCTCGTCCCCACAGAACCTCCTATCTGTCCCCCTAATTATGGAGTCCCCAATGATTACTGCTCTGCTCCTCTTCCCCCTTCCCTTCTGAACAGTAGGGACAGACCCTGTGCCAGAGCCCTGTGCCCCACTGCTTTTCCCTGGTAAGTCCCCCCCCAACAGTATCCAAAACGGTATACTTGTTGTTGAGGGGAATGGCCACAAGGGATCCCTGCACTATCTGCCGGTTCCCTTTCCGTCCTCTGACTGTAACCCAACTGCCTTTTTCCTGTACCTTAGGAGTGACTACCTCCCTGTAACTCCTCTCAATATCTCCTTCTGCCTCCTGAATGATCTGAAGTTCATCCAGCTCCAGCTCCAGTTCCCTAACGCAGTTTTCGAGGAGCTGGAGTTGGGTGCACTTCCCACAGATGTAGTCAGCAGGGACATTAGTGGTGACCCTTACCTCCCTTAAGTGATCAAGTACAATTGCAAAGGTTGAGCAACAGGTTGACACAATCAGATATAGGAGATAGTGAAGTCTGCAGGTGCTGGAGATCAGAGTTGAGAGTGTGTTGCTGGAAAAGCACAGCAGGTCAGGGAGCATCCAAAGAGCAGGAAAATTGATGTTTCGGGCCAGATACAGATCAATTGTCATTAAATATTGCACAATTCATGAATGATTATCCAAATGAGAAAGATTTGCAGAATTACTTGATAAATGTGGAAGCTAAGTAATCCTTAGAAAGTAGGAATGCACATGATTGGCTGGGTCATCTCCTTGAGTGCTTTAACCATTGTATGACTTATTTTGAGGTTGTGAAGGAATTCCGTGGACATAGCTTCACAGCTTTGTCCACGGAGGGCTTCAAGATGGAGGCACTCACACATTCCACCCTCTGACTTTGCTAGTTTCTAATTCTATCACCATGGATACCATCTTTCCAAAGCTTCTGGCCCTCTGATTGGGTCTGCTTTCTGAGGGTCCACTGTCTTGCATAGTTGACTTAGAGGTGTCTGCTGAATTGGCTGCTGAATTGGCCACCTGAGGGGAGACTCCAGGTGCACTGACATGCTGAATGAGGTCTGTTGTGTAAAAGGTTCAGGACCTTGGAGCAACCTTGCAATGATGTCATGGAGTTGCACATCACTGAGTATAATTGGCACAGAGTGGGTGGACTTACAACACTGCAAGAAGATCAACAAATTGTAACACTCTAGAGCAAGAATGAGTCTTGAGATCTCAAGGAAATGAATATGTAAAGAAGATAGATTCATCCTTACAAAATGTAACAATAAGGGGCAGCCTGGTATCTCTATGATTACCATGTATCACAGTATTTAGTACTAATGTTTAACTGTTGGTATTACTTTGAAGTCTAAGCTTGAAGATAGTTCTTGATTTTGCCTTCTCCTCAACCAGCCTGTCATGAAACCAAACTCACAGTGTAACATCAAACCAGACAATAAAGGGAGGACCCTACTCATGTTCATTGCCTAACAACAGAAGATTGTACTCAAAATGTGAATTGCAACGTCTTCATTGGCAATAGTAATTTTTAACATTTGTACTTTCTATCCAGTTCACAGTATATAGTAAACAAACAGTTATTTCCAGATTCTGTTGTGATATTACATTCTTTTTTGCAATCTGTTCATTTTGTTAAGAACCTGCCTTAATGGAGCTGCAAAAATCACATTTTGCAATTGCAATCACCAGACTGCTTGTGCTACATTGAACTTTACCACATCTGAGTAGTGATAGTAAGTCTTCCTCTTTCCCAATCCAAAAATTATATCGATGATAAATTGCTGAATACTTTTCAGTGCTTGTTGCCCAATGCACCAAACCTAATGGATTAATTTATCACTTCAGGAAACTTTCCTAGAATGAATAAGTGGAATTTGAGAGGTTAACCCCATCCCTCCTCTTTAGGATGCAAATATTTCCACGGGTGACAGGCCACTCTTTTTGTTCTTCTATCTACGCCTTCAGCGTTGGATTGTTGAACATTCTCCACTCCCTCCCTTCTTTTTCCACACTCTCTCTCTTTCTCTTCCCTAACCCCTTCCCTTGTCTCTGTCCCCAAGGAAACATCCCTTCTTGTAGTTTCCTATAACTCTCACGTTTTCTCTTCTCTCATCCTTGAACACTGTTTGCCACTGAATGCTTTGCTAAATTCTCCCGTGGGTAGGATATTGACAAGTGAAAATAAAACCCCAAAGCTTCATCTGCAAATATCTCCTACTTAGAAATTAAATCTATTTCAGGTATTTTCCTAGGATTGTGAGAATGGCTATTTATGAATGACTAAATATATGGGAAACTTGATATCAATGGCATTATGCCATTTATTTGTAAATCTAGACAAAGCAATATAGTTTTATTCAATTTTGCACTTTAACTTTTTATGTACAAAAGATGTTGACTGTCTGTTCACTGCAAAAATGCTTTGAGGACCCTTAATATAATTTATACTGTACCAGCTCTCAGTCACCAGACTGTTTTTAATTTATAATAGCTTACCAGATGAAATCCATCACAGTGACAGAAAAGGTGGAAAACTGGAACGTTGCACAGATCCATTGGAAACACACAGATAGTGATGTGGTTGCAGCTTCCCTCTCAATATTGTTTTATAGAGATAAAATTGGATTGTAAATAGGAAGGTAGACAGCATAAAGTAAGCACTCAAGAAGATGCTTTGAGCAGCACTTTTGCAAAGATGAAAATTGCTTTAGTATGGTCAATGGATCTTCTTGCAAAAAAAAATCACAAATTCAGGTTTTGCTATTTTATGATTCAGCGCAGTAAGCATTTCCATCCTTTCCCATAAAACCTGGAAAAGATGAGCTGGGCCTTGAAATTAAAGTAGAGTTAACCCTTATATTTCCATTTTGACTGCCAGAATAATTTCTGTGATTTTCTATACATACTTTTGATAACACAACTTGCTATAAAGGCACAGCAAACCATCCAGCCTTTAGAAAAGAAGCTAGGGTTAATATTACATATTTGACTCAAGGATTGCCATAAAGAATGATATAAGCCTCTCAATGACAAATCCATTGAATTAGACAGCAAGCTTCACATTTGAAGACTTGACCTGTTATGAAAGAAAAACTAAAAATCAACATTGACTGAACATTAGATTACTTACAGTGTGGAAACAGGCCCTTCGGCCCAACAAGTCCACACCGCTCCGCCGAAGCACAACCCACCCATACCCCTACATTTACCCCTTACCTAACACTACAGGCAATTTAGCATGGCCAATTCACCTGACCCTGCACATCTTTGGACTGTGGGAGGAAACCGGAGCATCCGGAGGAAACCCACGCAGACACGGGGTTTAACGTGCAAACTCCACCCAGTCAGTCGCCTGAGGGGGGAATGAACCCAGGTCTCTGCCGCTGTGAGGCAGCAGTGCTAACCACTGTGCCACCGTGCCGCCCACTACTTAGTATGCAATACTAAAGTAGAGAAAAGGTGTTGATATGAGCTTCCTAATGTAACTAAAAAACCTACACCATGTTTATACATTACACAATACTCACAAAACAAATGCATTCCTGTGTATCAACTCCTAGACCATTCTTGCCCTTGGCAGGACCTTTTCTCCCTGTACCACCAGGATGAATCCTCAAATGTACTTTTAAATATTATCTCTTCACTCAACCTTCTGTGCATTATCAAATGGACTTTCAGTCACAATCTGGTAATTCCTTTGGAGATGCCGGTGTTGGACTGGGGTGTAAAAAGTTAAAAATCACACAACACCAAGTTATAGTCCAACAAGTTATAGTGTTATAGTCCAAAGCTAGTGTGCTTCCAATTAAACCTGTTGGGCTATAACATGGTGTTGTGTGATTTTTAGGAGAAAGTGAGGGCTCCAGATGCTAGAGATCAGAGCTGAAAATGTGTTGCTGGAAAAGCGCAGCAGGTCATCCAAGGAACAGGAGAATCGACGTTTCGGGCATAAGCCCTTCTTCAGGAATGAGGAAAGTGTGTCCAGCAGGCTAGGATAAAAGGTAGGGAGGAGGGACTTGGGGGAGGGGCGTTGGAAATG
>NC_057744.1:13812132-13818054 GCF_004010195.1 Chiloscyllium plagiosum | reverse complement strand
CCCCCCACCTTATCTCAGTCCCAACCCCCGGATTCAGCACCGCCCTCTTGACCTGCAATCTTCTTCCCGACCTCCCCGCCCACACCCCCTCTCTGGCCTATCAGCCTCACCCTCACCTCCTTCCACCTATCGTATTCCCAGCGCCCCTCCCCCAAATTCCCTACCTTTTATCTCAGCCCACTTGGCACACCAGCCTCATGCCTGAAGAAGGGCCTATGCCCGAAACGCGATTCTCCTGCTCCTCGGATGCCGCCTGGCCTGCTGTGTTTTTCCAGCATCACATTTTTCAGTTCTGGTCTCCAGCATCTGCAGTCCTCACTTTCTCCTATTAGACTTATTAAGCCTATCAATAAGAAGTGATATGTAATCATGATTGGCCAATGAAGTGCACTATTATTTTTATTAATCGAGGTTGGTGAGCGAATTCAGTCTTGAAGTTACTTTTGTGCGCATTTCTATCCCAGTGGCAGCCTAATGGTAGTAATGCCAAAGATGGAAGGTATTTCCAGCCAATGATGGATCTAATTACTGATCCTTAATGACTAATTTTCTCATTATAACATTTAGTGAAATCAGTAGATAGAATCTTTTTCTCGATGTGGGTAGAATTCTATTTTTAAACGTTATTGAGACATCTGCATAAGAATTTTGCAATATAATAGTTAAAAAGAATGTAAAAATCTTGAAGTCCACAATCTTTGAATTGATTTTTCGATAAGATATAAAAACTACAAAGCTTCACCTTCAATAACTGGACTCTAAATTCCAAGCATGGTAATATCAAACCAATATAATTGACTTTTCTCATGTTTCTAACATATTCCAACATTGGTGCAAAATGCCTGGCCTTCACCCATATGGCTGCATGAAGAAAACGGGGTGGCTCAGTGATTAGCTCTGCAGCCTCACAGCGCCAGGGACCTGGGTTTGATTCCAACGTCAGGCGACTGTCCATGTGGAATTTGCACATTCTCCCCATGTCTGTGTGGATTTGCTCCGGCTTCCTCCCACGATCCAAAGATGTGGAGGCCAGGTGGATTGGCCATGCTAAATTGCTCATAGCGTTCGGTGCATTAGTCAGAGGGAAATGGGTCTGGGTGGGCTAATCTTTGGAGGTTTGGTGTGCACTTGTTGGGCCAAATGGCCTGTTTTCACACTGTCGGGGATCTGATCTAAAAAGAGACAGGTGCCTATTTCTCGTCCTGAAGAAAACTATACTCTGCTTGCAAAAAGTAGCTTTATTTGAAAATCATGCCAGCGGAAGTACACAGTTAACACAAAATCCCAGTGGACACATATCTGACCGCCTCCTCTGTGATATTAAAACATTCATGACACTCTTTCATCAGGTGCTAAAAAAAACATACAGGCTTGGATCTGATTAATTCATCTTATAACATTACGTAAATCAAAAGCCAGAATTCAGCACAACATATTTGGACTTTCAAAAAAAAAACCTCAAGAGCAATAGAAATTTGAATGATAGTGCCACAACATCTGACAGCCAACAATCTTTTAAAATAGCCTTCCAAGATAGTTCATTATGCAAAGATACTGTCAAATGGCATTGGAGGCTAATTCCCGATTAAGGTTTTCATCAAATGTTTTGGATGTATTTTGTTAGTTTATAAAATAAAGGTTCCTTTAGACTCCAACTGAAATCATTCCAAAACTTGGTTTCAAATTTAGCATAGACTGTGGTGTGAGGAAAAATTGATACAAAAACATCTCTGTAAGAAACTTAAAAGGAAGATCTTTCTCTTGAGCATTGTGATATAATTACAGAGGAAAGCACCCTATTATTACCAGTACAGGCTTGGTAAGGTAAATAAAGAGGAGGCTGCAAGAACACAACCAACCAGACAGCATCAGGACTTGGACAAGTCAACGTTTCGGGAGTAACCCTTCTTCGGGACTTTGCTGTGTTCTTATAGCCTCCTGCTGGTCTACCTTGGACTCCAGCATCTGGAGTTTTTTTTGTCTCTGTTAAGGTAAATGGCCTATACTCTCTTGGAGAACAATTTTACTGGTAGTCAAAATGCTTTGCACAAGGTGGAACTTGTACTGTTTGTGAAATTTGTGAGTGGAAGGATTTTCATCTGTTTAACTGGGTCTCAGAGTCTGTTTGATTTATCGAGTAGAGGATCGACCACAATTGAGTCTTAACATAAAGAGATTCCTGTCTTAACTAAACATTGTTTATTGCACAAGGGTGCTCAGGTACAAGTTTCATTCATTCAATCAATATTTTTGGTAAGACTATGAGGAGATCCAAAGGCTTCTTATGGTGCAGGTCTTTTTATTCACTCTTGGGATGTGGGCATTTCTGCTAGTCAGCATATTTTATCCATCCTTAGTTGCCCTTGAGAAAGTGGTGGTGAGCTGCAATGCTAGGGTCCAGACCTCTGAGCCAGGGGGTTCTGTTCCAGAGGTTTGTTTCGAGCTTGGCTGAATAGGTTGCTTAAAAATAACTTTGTGGTGATCTATGCACATAGGTTTGCACTCCACGAGATCCCAAGCCTTTCTGACATCACTATATTGGGTGGAGTTTAATGCAGTCTCCAATAGTAACCTTTTCAAAATCATTATCATTTCCAACATTCTTGACAAAAGATATGTGGACCTCATTGAAATGGAGTGGAACAGGTGGCTCATTTCCATATGAGAGCAGTACATATGAAACGGATTTTTCCCTGAGAGGCTTCATTCCTGAAAAAGATCAAAATTGAAATACAAGATAATTACTCGTGTATCATCAAACACTGGTAATATGTCATGTTTAAATATGCAAGATTTCTTGGTTAGTTCTGTTGCCTTTGTAGTGTCTGCTTGTGATTGAAATTTGACCATGGGTATGACACCAGACAATATGAAGCTGACGAGACTGCACAGTGCCTTTATGCAGATAATAGGAACGGTGTAATCCTCTCCCCAATAGTTGTTTGATTTCGCAGTAAAATGTGTTTTTGCAGTTTTAATCTAGTTGAAGTGATGTTTATTCATATTGTCAAAGTTGAGGCCAGTCAGTTTAATTGTTTGAAATTCCAAACTGGCAACTGCATCTGACTTGAAAATCCAGGGCTGATGTTGCAAACTTCCACACAAAACTAGCATGCCTAAATATTAGAGTTAGAATCCCCACAGTGTGGAAACAAGCCATTCGGCTAAACAAGTCCACACTGACCCTCCAAAGACCCATTCCTCTACTAGTATTCATTTACCCGTAACAGACACATCCCTGAAAACTATGGGCAATTCACCAAACTTGCACATCAAAGCACACCCATGCAGACACGGGAAGAATGTGAACTCCACACAGACAGTCATCTGAGGCTGGAATCGAACCCAGGTACCTGGCATTATGAGCAGCAGTGCTAAACACTGAGCCACCATGCCATCCGAATCCCTAATTTGTAACACCATCTACTTCCGCTGAAGATGACCTGATTCAAAATTGACCAAGTGATGGCTTTTACAAGCATAACAATGAACTCCTGATTTCAGTTTTATGTAGCCCTGCCTTACTTTACCCACAAGCTGAAATATTTGGTACAATAATACGGCTTAAGGTATATATTCAAAATATTTGAAATTATTCCAATTTTTTTTGGCAAATTATTCAGTTGAAGTGCTTAATGTGCTGATCCTTGGGTACTCATGTCACTACTGTCCGTTGAGTAAGAACTAAAGCTCAAGGTAATCAAGTCATTCATTGAATAAGTTGGGTTGAGGTGTCTCTGAGATGACCTGTGTGAAAATGGAGGTCCAGAGCCGAATGAATTTTTTGTGGTAGACTTAATACTCCAGAGAGGCAAGCCTGTACTATTCCAAAACACTGTGCTGATGGTGTTTCCTTTTCCTTTTCTGGTTAGTAACATTGGAGAAGATGGTCCTGACAGGCAGGAAGAGAGAAATGGTTGAATTCAGATTGTGCCTTTCATGATCACTGGCTGTTCCCTAGCACTTTACAGTCAATGAGATTCTATGCTAATGTACCTGATGTTTATTGTGCTCTGTGTGGAAATGCTGCATGTTTTCATCTGATGTTCAATTCCATATACTTAAGGTTACTCGAATTTTGGCTCTTGCATATGCTTTTCTTGGCATAGTAAAATGATTAATTTAAATCATATTAAAACTGCTGACCTTCAACACAATATTTTAGTAATTACTTAATGTGCTTGCAGAGTAACGTAATTAAAACACTGAACCTTACTTCTCAAGAAAAAAGCTAGATAGGTGGAACACCAACCAAAACAATTGAAGCATCAAATCTTCATCTGTAGCTTTCTACCTTCTGCAAGAAGCACGTACACTGAAAGATGACAATGATCTGTCAGATTGTTGTAAAAATTCTTTGTGAGAAGGATCTATTTACCTGCAGTTCACTATAAGCGTGACTCCAGTCCCGAATCATTGTGGCTGTTTAATGCTTGACCTTTAAGGTGGTTTAGCAAACCCCCAAACAGCCATGTTGGATTATTCTAGGGCAACTGGGAAGTGGCAATAAATGCCAATCACTTAAAAATATCTTCAGCAGTAATTACGTTTTGTTAATAAATGCATGTTATGATCTAGTTATGGACCATTAACATTTAAAGAGAAACCTGAATTGATCACTAACCATGAGAACTATGACAGAAGATTTCACTATGTTTTTAAACAAAACCAACATAATTGCATAAAACAAATCAAGCCAAACACTATCAACTTCACAAAGGGGTTTATCACTACATACTTTATACACTCAGATTTACTTCTCACTTCTCCCAAGAATGTACCTTATAATATACATCAACCTTAAAATTAGTTACTTCTGCAGGGACCACACATAACACTGCCACAGTCCTCTGGAGAATTGTCCTTGGTTTCCTTCATTCTTAGAGGTAAAGCTTCTATTTATCCACTCTTGACTATGGATGTATTAGTCCTTTGTTCTGGCTACTTTTCCAATATCTACATGATAGTCTGCTTATTTCTTTCCTTACCGCATGACTCCGTGATGACCATTGCAGGTTCGTGTACCAGTTTCAAACTAAGAACACGTTAAGCTTCGGTTCCCTCACAAAATTCAAAGTGAGATGAGGTCTCACCTGCATTCCACATAATGTGTGATGAAATTAGTGTTTCACTTTGCTAACAGTACAGGTCCATTTAACTGTAAGTTCCTTTGGCTAGATTCTCTGTGAGGAGGAAAACTGCCACTATCTCTCAGCAAACTCTCCGAGGTAAATTAAAATCAGTGAATCACAAATTCCATCCATCCATCCCTGTGACAGCGCAGCCTGGTCAAAAATAGAACTGGGTTGAAACTTTATTGCTGGAACAGCACAGCAGGTCAGGCAGCATCCAGGGAGCAGGAGATTCGACGTTTCGGGCACAGGCCCTTCTCCTGTTCCCTGGATGCTGCCTGACCTGCTGTGCTGTTCCAGCAATAAAGTTTCAACTTTGATCTCCAGCATCTGCAGACCTCACTTTCTCCTCAAAAATAGAACTGCTCTCCCTTTAGCAATAGGTGACTGCTGGTGGTTTAACCTGAGGGTCACCACACCTCAGGCAAGGGGAGAGCTTCATGCTAACCTCAGCCAGTTCAGGAGTTGAACCCATGTTGATGGTGTTGTGTTGCATTGCAAGGAGAAAGTGAGGTCTGCAGATGCTGGAGATCAAAGTTGAAACTTTATTGCTGGAACAGCACAGCAGGTCAGGCAGCATCCAGGGAACAGGAGATTCGACGTTTCGGGCACAGGCCCTTCTTCAGGAATGAGCAGAGAGTGTTCAGCAGGAGAAGATAAAAGGTAGGGAGGAGGGACTTGGAGGAGGGGAGTTGGAAATGTGATAGGTGGAAAGAGGTCAAGGTGAGGGTGATAGGTCGGAGTAGGGTGGAGGCGGAGAGGTCAAGAAGAAGACTGCAGGTCAGGAAGG
>NC_057744.1:13752870-13810647 GCF_004010195.1 Chiloscyllium plagiosum | reverse complement strand
CTCAGCGGTGTAAAGGTCAGTGCGCCAAACTACTACTGCGCCTCCCTTGTCAGCTGGTTTGATGGTGAAACGGAGGGAGTGGAGGGCTGCGCGTTCTGAGGGTGAGAGGTTGGAGTGGGTGGGGGGACTGTGGGAGTTCAGGTAGCGGTTAATATCGCGGCGGCAGTTTGCTATGAAGAGGTCGAGGGCAGGTAGGAGGCCAGCACGGGGTGTCCAGGTGGACGGGGTGTGTTGGAGGTGGGAGAAGGGGTCGTCAGAGGGTGGGCGAGAGTCTTGATTGAAGAAGAAGGCACGGAGGTTTGCATTGCAAACCAACAATCCAGCCGACAGACCTGACCTTATACCTACATGCGTTGCTTAAATGTGTTGCAATTAACGCACTTTTTAATGTTGCGTTTCAAAGGGTATGTTACCTGCTTAGAATGAAACAACTGCAATGGACAGACAATTCTGCTGGAGCAATAGCAAATAGTCACTGATGGAACTTAAATGGGTTTTGTATAGCTCTTTCCAACAGGAAGTATTTCAGCACATGATTTTATGACCTTATAGGGACAGGCTGTTTTAATTGCAACCCTACTGTAAGCAGCAGTCAGCTTTTCTCAAGGCAATCTGTATTTATTGGGCAAGGATTACCAGGAATGAAACACTCCTCTCATTGTTACATGGTAATATGTTATCCACAACCTTAGCTTTTGATATTATAAACAGCACATCCTCTCACTTGTTAAACATTCTACGACATGTTAATGAAGAATACTTCAATGTTCAGATGATGGAGTGTGATTGAACTCTGTTATTTTAGCCTTGGATCTATTTTTGAATCTAACCCAAATGATTGTGGTGGACATTATTGCAACAATGTTAATTGCAAATTGGATAATTTAATCAATTTAGGTTTTGAAAGATCTATATCAATATGAAGTGTACAAGCAGTGCTGAGGATTTTAGATGAAGTTCTTCATAGTACAGGACAGTACCAAGGTTAAAAATAGAAAGAAAGAAACACATGAATTAAATAGTCGCCATAGGGTGATGTCAAGGTTGAAATGTCTAGAAGTAATAGCTTGAATTACATTAAACACAGCACAGTTGACATTAATTCAGCCATCTCAAGCATGCAGGCAATTAACCGTTTATAGAGTCATAGAGTCATAGAGATGTACAGCATGGAAACAGACCCTTCGGTCCAACCCATCCATGCCGACCAGATATCCCAACCCAATCTCGTCCCACCTGCCCGCACCTGGCACCTATCCCTCCAAACCCTTAAGAGGTATTTGGATGGGTATATGAAGAGGAATTGTACCAGCCTCCACCACTTCCTCTGGCAGCTCATTCCATACACGTACCACCCTCTGTGTGAAAACGTTGAGCAGGCCAATTGTGGCTTATCTTCAAGTGTTGGTGAATTTGCTTCCATTTTCTTAACTGTGTATTTTTTATTTGTGTTCCTTGCATAATCAGATGCATAGTTTCCTTCCTTCTATCCCATCTTTTGGTTTAACAAAAAACTCTTAGTGTTGATGAACCTTACAAGAAAATTGACAAAATAAAAACCGAAAGAGTTGCTGATGCTGTGAATCAGAAACAAAAACAAAAGTTGCTGGAAAAGCTCAGCAGGTCTTACTATGTCTGTGAAGAGAAGTCAGAGTTAATGTTTCAGGCCTGGTGACCCTTCTTCAGAACCCTAGTTTTGAGGAAGGCTCACCGGACCTGAAACATTAACTCTGGTTTCACTGCACAGATGCTGCCAGACCTGCTGAGCTTTTCCAGCAACTTCTGTTTTTGTTGAAGAAAATCGTCAAGTTGTCTTTCACTCTATAACCCCCGGCATCACACACAATTTTTCCAGCCAATTATGTCATTGTTTTGTATCTCAAAACTACATCTCGTTCCCTCTGCCCACCCCCTCAATAGTAATAAACTTAAACAACATGGCTAAAATTCTGTACCCACTGGCTGTGGGATAATTTTTAAATTTCCCTTTCAAGTGTTAAACTGGCATTGCAGACACGACTGTCCCTCATCAATACAGTCCGCTTATTATTTCTATTTCGTGTGAAGTTGACTGTTGTTGTGCAATGCATAAATAAATAGTTCAGCAAAATGAAGTCCAAATTCTTTTCAAGTTGCTCAGAAAAATGCAGGACATTCATTATGCTAAAGAGATTGGGGCCACTGAGATATGTCTTCCAATCTAACGTGCTTGACATTGTAAGCAACAAAGTACAATGGCATCATTGCATGGCTGCAGACACATCTTACTCATTAAACATAACTGAACAAGTATTTACATGCCATTTCCACATATTTTGAGTTCATTTAATGTAGACAGTTTAAAAAAAACAGCTGAAAGGCAATGACATTCAAAGGACTAACAATACACAATGCTTTGACAAGGTCAGAGGGTTTGAGTTTATATAAAAGAAAAGCATTAATTAAATTACACAGGGTGAAAAACATAGTGTTTATTTATGAATACTTTTTTTTTCAAAACTTGTTTGATTTTTACAAGCACGTTAGTGGAAAATAAAAACCTCAGTCATCACATTTCTTTTATGCCCCCCTTGTATTTTCCTAACATGAAAAAGGGATAGATAATGATGACTGACTCAGTGAAAGCTATATCAAGCAAGAACAATCACTTGTCTTCAGTGATAATTACTACCTATGACCAAAATAACCCTGGCTGCCATTGAAAGTCTGATTGAATCGGTGGCATTTCCAAACTTGTGTGCAATGATTTCTCTCAAATTGCAACAACACCTTTCAATACTTATGGTTTCTCATCCTGCCTCAGACAAAATGCTGCTGAAGTGAATTTAGTGTCATTTGTTGTCATTGAAGTCCATAACCTTGAGGGTGTCTCATATTTTGTGGAAAAGTAAACTGCATTGGGAAATAGATGAGACTCAGTTTTATGGTGTGTTTTTTTTAAAAAAATTAACCTTGTAGGTTAGTTTCCTTTTGATAGAACTCTACATATATCTTGTAACGGATCATTTTCATCCATCATCTTTTCATTTGAGCTGCATTCTATATTGAAAGGAGTTGAGATGATCCAAGTCAAGACATTCACTTCACAACATTCTTTCTTTTTAATCAGTCATGAATGTTTCTCAGCAATTCCTTTCTATTCTGTCCAGATGATATTATCTGGCTGTTTATCCAAGACTTCCTAATGGTCAAGGCATCTTTTCTAAGAATTGTGGGCAATTTCAGTGGGCATAAATTGATCCTAAACTTGCCTGCCTGACCAAAACACGATGGATCATCCATGGAAATAGGCTGTTCACTGAAAAAGAGCAGTTATCTTCCTGACCACAATCTTATTTTGAACAAGTGAAAGGAACATCTATTAGATTCCAGGATGGCACCTTCCTTAAAGGAGCAGGTAAGCACTATGTGACAACCCCTACAAGGCCCATGGTAATCCATAATTAATCTCCTTGCAGACTTTGTTGAATACAAGTTCCCTTGGTAACAGGCCATGGCCTGCCCAACTGCAGCGCATCACCTGAGCCATTTCTTAAGCAGACGTAGGGATGGTCTGCAGAACTCTCTGTCCTGGATTGGGATAAGCCTATGTATGTCATGAGTAGTCCCTCTGTTCTGGTGTTCAACAACTAAAGATGTTCCTTTCTAGTCGGTTCCTGAGTTATTACACAGTGAGAATACATTCGAGCCTGACAGTAATTTAAAAAAAAATTCCCCGCCACACCAGGGAAAAGTGACGAGCTGAGGTCAGAAACGATCAAAAATGTAGTGATTTTTAATGGATCAAGAGAATCCAGCATTGCTTAGGAAAGTTCAGGCCCACTTCCATGGGCTTCCCTCCATAATAACTTCATGTTGCATATGGATCATAAAGAGACTGAAAACCTCAATGATATTGTGAGGACTCAGTGAGAGAGTAAAGTAGAATATTATGGATGGTAAACCTAAGGCCAGGTCCTCTCAACTATCTTTTGTAGTAATGTAGACCCCTTTATTACAACTTGTAAACAGTTGCAGAGGTGAAATAAACTGCATCTTATTTACTCCATTAGGCTCTTCTTGTTTGACTGGAAGGTCACTACCCTCACATTTGACCATGTAAGTCCTCAAAGAAACCCACACACTTAAAGGATATGGATGACAGCACACACAATCTCCTTTTGTTACTGTTGACTACACTACCTTCCTTCTATGACTCCCATGACACCAGTTTTCCTCCTGATGATAAGGTGGTGCACAAAAGGGTGTAAGAACAGAAGGTATTCATGCCTGCTGGTCTAATCTGCCATTTGTTGAGATTGCAAGGTTTGTGAAGGTTTGTAGCTCAGATTGAGGTGTAGGGTGTAGATACAAAATTCCATGCAAGGACTGCCACAAACAGGAAAAAAAGTTAGCCACCAGGATACACGAACACCAGCTAGCCACAAAAAGACATGACCCTCTCTCCCTCGTAGCCCTACACACGGATGAAAAAAACCACCAATTCGACTGGGACTATACGTCTATCCTGGGACAGGCTAAGCAAAGACATGCCAGAGAATTCCTAGAGGCCTGGCACTCCAACCACAATGCCATAAAGAAACACATAGATCTAGATACCATCTGTCAACCCATCAGAAAGCGAACAGGAAATGACATCACCATAAACCCCAGGAACCCCATCCAGGACAATCATATAAATAGAAAGCAGGAGACAACAGCTTCACTTCACCTGGAGGTCGCCACTGTAGATGTTACCTAGCCAGGTAATGAAACATCTGAATATCAAACCTACAGCTCAGCGAGCAAACCTACACCCTATATTTGTTGAGATCATGGCTGATTCGATAAGCCTCAACTCTACTTTCCTGCCTTTTCCCAATAATCCTTGATTCAATTACTGGTAAAACATCTGTTTCTTTCAGCCTTGAATATTCTTAACTCCTTAGCCTTGACAGCGCACTGTAATAAAGAATTCCACAGAATCACGATCATCTGAGAGACGAAATTCCTTCTCATCTCTGCATTAAGTGGCAAACCCTTTACTTTGAGATTATGCCCTTTAGTTTTAGACTATCTCAGAAGCAGAAACAACTTCTGCATATCCACCCTGTTCGCACTGCCCCCTCCCAGAATCTTGTACAATTTGATAAGGTCATCTCCCAGTCTCCTAAACACCAGTGAATACAAACCTAACCTATTCAACCTGTCCTCGTAATAAACTCCCTTCATTTCCGCGATCCTTCCCCCTTACTGGTAAATAATTCAGCATCTCACATTGTGCCCTCTCAGTTGAACTGTTTGATTAGATTAGATTAGATTACTTTTTTTAGATTAGATTACTTACAGTGTGGAAACAGGCCCTTCGGCCCAACAAGTCCACACCGACCCGCCGAAGCGCAACCCAACCATACCCCTACATTTACCCCTTACCTAACACTATGGGCAATTTAGCATGCCAATTCACCTGACCTGCACATCTTTGGACTGTGGGAGAAAACCGGAGCACCCGGAGGAAACCCACGCAGACACGGGGAGAACGTGCAAACTCCACACAGTCACTCGCCTGAGGCGGGAATTGAACCCGGGTCTCTGGCGCTGTGAGGCAGCAGTGCTAACCACTGTGCCACCGTTTGCCTCACCCTCAGCTCAGAGTGTCTGTGCTGCAGGTATCTGAAGTCTGGTCTTCCATAGGTGGACAACTGGGACCTTGGTGAGCGATGGGACCATCAGATCTCTTTGACCAATAGATTTAAGGACATCGAAATGGAAGAAGGTTAGATAAAGAAAATTGGATGAATCAGTTCAGTTACAGAAAGAGAGGGGGAAATTATGGATTGAGGGAGAGAGAAAGAGAGACCCAAACAGAAAATATGTTTCTAACCGTATGAGATCTTATGGTTTCGCTATTCCCTTTTTGAACTGGAGAGTTTCAGTGGCATTGCAGGAACATAAATCCCCACTTTAAAAGGATCCTAAAGGTATTAAATAACAGTGCCAACTTTTTGTGGTGGTTTTAACAAGTTATGAAGGTGCGGGTGAACTTTTAAGAGAGTTAAAAGCTAGCAGTGACAGCACCAAGTGTTCTCAATAAGACACAATGTAACATGTACTCCTGCTACTGGGGTAGCTGGTTGCCTGGAAACAACAAAAAACAGATTTGAATTAGGCCAATCAGTTTTAAATTATACCCCGAAAAATAACAACTTCCAATCAAGTTTGAATTGAGTATATTGACAATCTTAAAAGCCAATGGCACAATCCGATGCTCTGGTGTATAAGACTGGGGAAATATTGAACAATTACAGGAGAACTGCCAAGCCCAGCCTGTAAACAGACTGCCTGAAAAATAGCTCTCTTAAAAGGTGCCTCTTCAATCAGTAACCGGTGACGCAGAAATTCCTAAGAAGAAAAGAAGACACAGGAAGATCCAAATAGAAGAACAGACAGCTGGCTGGTTTTGAGATAAGAAGTCTTGTTTTGGAAATCTTAACTGGGAGTTTTATCGGACTAGTATTATCGAAGGGAAGGTAACAGATAGGTTAGAGTAAAGAATTTAAATTGGTTGCTAGTTAATTATTCTCTGTTATATTTTAAGAAATAAAGTTGTTAATTTTTAATTTAAATAGTTCTTGCCCACTCAAATTATTACAGGTTACTGCACAGGATAAATCTTTTCTGTGTTGCTGGTTTTAAATTAAGCAAGAGGGTTTTCCCCCTATTGTAACAAAGACAATGTGTCAATATGTTGAAATTCATGCAGAACATAAGGACAAGCAACTATTTTTGTCAGTCTAACAGGGGGAGTGGTACAGATCATCAAGTGACTTGTGACAATTCAGAACTTGAGTGGTATCGCTTCCTTGGCATACATTAGCCACGGCTCGCTTGGTACCACACTTGTCTCTGAATCACAATGTTTCAGGTTCAAGTTCCACTCCAGGTTTTGAGGACAAATAGCAAGTTTGAGTTTGAGTTATTGTTGTCACATGTACCAAGCTACAGTGAAGAGTGTAGTTTTGTGTCCTGTACAAGCAGATCGTAACATACAAAGCACATCAGGGTAACAGAGTGCACAGTACAATGTTATAGCCGTAGAGAAGGTGCAGAGAAAGAAATCAACATTAACAGTTGAGGGGTCTGTTCAAAAGTCTGAGAATAGCGGGGAAGAAACTGTTCTTGAATCAGTTCATAAATGTAATCAAACTTTTATATCTTCTGCCTGACAGGAGAGAGTGGAAAAGAGTATAACCGCGGTGGGGGAGGGGGGGGGGAGTCTTTGATTCTGTTGGTTGCTTTTCCAAGGTAGTGGGGAGTATAGATAGAGTCCATGGATGGGAGATTGGTTTGTGTGATGGATTGGGCTGTATTCATGACTCTCTGTAGTTTCTTGTGGTCTTGGGAAGGGCAGTTGCCATATCACACTGGTCGGATCCGGGTAGGATGCTTTCTATGATGCGTCTATAAAGATTTCCACAAGTCTTTGTGGACATGCTGAATTTCCTTAGCCTCCTGAGGAATTAGAGACATTGTTGAGATTTCTTGACTGTCATGTCGACATGGATGGACCAGGACAGATTGTTCGTGATCATCTGTGTGGAGTTTGCACATCCTCCCTTTGTGGGTTTCCTCCGGGTGCTCCGGTTTCCTCCCACAGTCCAAAGATGTGCAGGTCAGGTGAATTGGCCACGCTAAATTGCCCATAGTGTTAGGTGCATTAGACAGAGAGTCTGGGTGGGTAACTCTTCGGAGGGTCAGTGTGGACTTGTTGGGCCAAAGGGCCTGTTTCACACTGTAGGGAATCTACTCACTCCCAGGAACTTGATACTCTTGACCATTTCCACCTCAACTCCATTGATGCAGATAGGGGCATGCCCCTGACTCCGCTTCCTGAAGTCAACGACCAGCTCCTTCATTTTACTGACATTTATGGAGAGATTGTTGTTGTTACACCATGGCACTAAGCACTCAATCTCTTTCTTGTATTCTGTCTCACCATTGTTTGAGATCTGACCTACAATGATGATGTCGTCAGCAAATCTGTAAGTGGAGTTGAGGCAGAATTTGGCCACTTGGTCCCAAATATATTAGGAGTATAAGAGGGGCCTGAGTATGTAGTCTTGCAGGGCACTGGTGTTCAAGATTATGGTGGAGGAGATGTTGTCACCTATTCTTACTGATTGTGGTCTATGGATCAGGAAATTAAGGACCCAGTTACAAAGTAGAGAGCCAAGGTTTAGGTCTCGAGTTTAGAGATGATTTTGTTTGGAATTATAATGTTGAAGACAGATCTGTAGTCAATAACTAGGAGGCTGATGTAGGTGTCCTTGTGATCCAGATGTTCAGGGATGACTATTGGGCCAGGAAGATGGCGGTTGTGGTTAAAGTTGTGTGGGTCGGAGAATTGCAGAAGGATCAAGGCAGTCTGGGAGGCTGAAGTTGGTGTGAGCCATAACTAACCTCTTGATGCACTTCATAATGATAGAGGTCAGACCCACTGGGTGGTAGTCATCGAGGCATGTTGAATGATTTTCCTTTTGCACTGAGATAATGGCTAACTTGTTGAAGCAGCTGGGGACCAGATTGTAGTAGAGAGGTTAAAGATGTCAGTGAATACTCTCGCATGCTGGTCCACACAGGATCTGTGTGCACGGCTGGAGCCTCCATCCGAGCCAGTTGTGGGTTCACTCCCAGGAAGGCGAATCTAACATCAACGGCAGTGACTGTGGGTTCAGGTATATCCGAGGTTCGTGGGACAGGTGACTTTGTTTCACTGCCCTTCTGTTCAAAGCCAACATAGAATGCTTTGAGTTCGTTGGGTAGGGATAGCCTGTGATTCTGTTCGACTTCACTTTGTAGCCCATTGTGTCATGTTAGCCTTGCCACAAACAACAGATGTCCGTATGGTTAGACTGGGTCTCAAGCTTAATTTGGTATTGCCTCTTTTCATCTCTGATGGCCTTACGAAGGCTGTACCTGGATCTTTTGTAAAGGTCAGGGTTGCCTAACTTGTACGCCAATGACCTGGACTTCAGTAGGGTGTGGATCTCCTGGTTCATCCATGGTTCTGGGTGGGGAATAGTCAGATTTACTTCTTCGGCATGCAATCATCTACATATCAACAATCAAGTCTGTGTTGGGAGTGACATACTAGTTTAGGTTAGCTGCTGAGTTCTTGAATATGGATCAGTCCACCAACTCTACGTAATCCTGTAGAAGCCCTTCCATTGCTTCAGCCTAGCACTGTGTTACTTCCTGTACTGGGTTTCTACTGTAAGCCAGGATGAGGAGTACAACGTTGTGATCCAATTTTTCAAAATGTGTGTGGGGGATGGAAAGGTAGGGAATTTTGGTGGTTGCAAGACAATGATCAGGAAGTTTGGACATCTGGGGGGACAGGAGACATCTTGATCGTATTCTGGCAGCACACACATGAGGTTGGCCTAGCTACAATGACAAGGCCCCGGGTTATTCTGTCTCAAGACTGTTTGTTGCAGTGTATACTCCATCAAGTGCCCTCTTCACTTCCACATGAAGTGGATTTAAAGCACTGTCAGCGTATTGGAGGTGAACTCGCGTAGCAAATAGTAGGGATGGCACTTCGCTGTAAGAATAACTGAGTCTGGAGTGGGGTCACCATGTCTGAGCACCAGGAAGTGGTGATGAGGACCCCTCTGCCCCTTCCCTTGCCCGAGGACAATGAGTGGTCCATTCGGTGAACTGAGAAACCCACAGGGTATAAGACACTGTCAGGTGAAGCAGGAATGAGCCTTGTCTCTGCAAAACAGAGCAGACAGCAATCTCTCAGTTCCCTTTGGAAGTAAGTCTAGCTTTAAGTTCATCCATTTTGTTTTCAATGGCTTGGACATTTGCCAAGAGAAGGCTGAGGGAGGGGCACTTGAAGCTCCAAAGTTTCAGATTCACCTGAAGTCCATCACGTCTCCCACGTTTCCTGGGTAGGTAGCTGCTCCCAGTCAATCCCGGATGTCGGTGAGGGATGTCTGCTGCTCCAGAAGGTAAGTGCGTGTGCCCGATGTGGTCCTGCGCACCTGTCACAGCACCGAGCAAACATCCTGGGGGATCTTGTGGTTGGTTTGGTTCGGTCTTCTTGGCGTTGGGTCACTATGGGGTCAGATGGCACTCCGGTGCAGTACTGAAAGAGTGCGCTGTTGTAGGTATTGAATATGGGATGAGATGTTAAGCTGAGGCCCGATCTGCCTGTTTGGTCAGATGTGAAAGATCCAGGGGCACTATTTTGAAGAAGAAACAGGGAGTTATCCCTCCTGTCATAAAAGTACTGCTAATGCTGAAGATCTCAAAAATAGCACGTACTCTAGCAGCTGCACAGGTCTGGCAGCATCTGCAAAGAGGGAAACATAATGAACATTTTGAGTCTGAAGTTAAAAATCACACAACACCAGGTTATAGTCCAACAGGTTTAATTGGAAGCACACTAGCTTTTGGAGCGACGCTCCTTCATCAGGTGATAGTGGAGGGCTCGATCGTCACACAGAATTTATAGCAAAAATTTACAGTGTGATGTAACTGAAATTATACATTGAAGAATTGATTGTCTGTTAAGTTTTTCATCTGTTAGAATACAGTGATCGTTTCACTTCTTTCATGTGTAAATCACAAAACCCTTTTTTTAAAAAAGTTGCATTCTCGGGTTAGCTGTTAACAATGGTGATAGCTAGACAATATGCTGAAGGTGTTGGCCCCTGTGTTCTCTGTCTATGCCATGATGTTTAGATTGATTCTAATCTAAAAAGTGAGACAACGGAGTTTTACATAAATTCATGCAATTTTTGAGCTCAGAGTTCTACATGAATGCATGCAGTTTTTGAGCAAAGTACAATGTAACTCTGCAAGTACAAATCCACCCCACAAAATATATGTGTGCATGTGGGTCTGTGTCTGTGTGTGTGTGTGTGTATCTGTCTGTCTGGGTTGGGGGTTGTGAATGTGAGAAAGTGTATGTGTGTGTGTAGTGAGTGCAGAGTGTCCTAAGTCTGTGAGGGGGTGCATGTGTGAGTGTGGGAGTGTGTGTGTCTGTAAGGGTGTGTGTGGGTGTCTGTGTGTGGGTGTCTGTAAGTATGTGTGTCCGTGTGTATGTGAGAGTGTGTGTGTATAGGAGTGCCTGTGTGTGTGTGAGAGTGTGTGTGTGTATAGGAGTATCTGTGTGTGTGTATAGTGCAATGGTGGTCACCTGTAATATGACATGAACCCAAGGTCCCGGTTGAGGGTCTCCCTATGGATACCGAACTTAGCTTCATTTTGAGTCTGACATGACTCTCCTTCAGAATTCCTAGAAGTTATCTCCATTGTCCTGGCTGATATTTATCCTTCAATCAACTTCATAAAACAATTTGTCTGGCTATTATCTCATTGTTGTTTTCACGAGCATGTTTTCACAATGTGTTTACAATTCACAACATTGGCTGGAAAACACTTCGAAATATCCGGTGGTTCTGGAAACTATTATATAAATGCAAGTTCTTGTTTTAATCTGTTTTACCAATTGCTGGAAGTTTTAAACATTAATAAAGGTACAAATCGTAAAATTAAACCCACTGTTAATTTTATCAGAAAGATCTGTACCATTGTGACTCTCATGTAATGACTGTCCTGTGTTGCTAATGCCCCTGCACCAAACTGCTCTCACTTCTTCAATTGCTGTAAAAACTGACCTTCAAGCTTATCTCAGGAAAAAATACAAGAAGTGTTCATTTCATTGAGTGGATTGGTGCCCTGATAATAGAAAAATATCCTTTGATGTGTGTTGCAGATACTACCAGAGAGAGAGACATACACAAAGGTGTAGCCTTTTCAATGTACTTCTTATTCTTGCTAGCATTTCTTGAGTGAAAGGCAGGTCAGATATAGATTCAGACAAAGCAAACAAACAAATGTGCCTGACCTATGACTGTTCTGCAGAAAGATTTATAATTGCTACTAAGACTTTTCATCGCTGTACCAGCCACTTTGAAGTGGACAAAAACCTATATTTCTATACCAGCATATTCTCAGTCTTCAACTGAGAAACCTAAATCTGATGCACACAATGCCAACTCAGTCGTCCAGTCAGATGGATTACTAGCTACAGTTCTTTTGTTCAGCAGGATTAGACAGAGCAAGGCTATTATTATGACTCAGATGACAAGAAAAATAAATGTTGGGAATCTTAAATAAAAATGGAAAATGTAAACATAATGCAATTTTGCTCAACAGATTAAGGAAGGAAAGCATTCTGATGACGAAATGTTCTCAGAATATTACAGTGACAACAGTTAATGAGCTATTCTTTCTGTTCTATGAAAATTGTTGGTGTCCCCAAGATCCTGATTGACTCCACAAAGAGATTTTACACTCAAGTCTTCCTGACATTTATCTGTGCCAGGTGTATTAGGAAATTACACTTTCAGCCCATTAACATATGAAGGAAAATCACTATTTCAACTTTCAGGTAGACATCAGTTACCCTGAAGTGAAGCACTATCTTACATACAAAAGGCAGTGTGTTCATTGTGAGCGGCGAACATTTGGAAAGTATCTAATTTATGTCTGTTACTCATATGATGACTGGTTCTTCAGCTGGTTCAATGACCACTGAAGCTGAATGGAACACTTACGGGAGACAGATCATTCATATTTTGTACATGTGCGTGAAAAAACATTTGATAGACTTATTGAAATTTGGAGAGAAAATTACGTTGGCTCCTTATTCATAGAAACCCAACAACATTCCAACCCATAAAGATTTTGACTTCTTCCTGCAAATGTGCTGAATTGATTATTCTAAATTTCTGAAATTCCGATATGTCTGAATGATTTGTTACAATACTGTGGTTCTGGAAGGTGGATTGCTTAAGTAGAATTGACCATTACTGTTGAGGGGAGGTGGGGGAGATTAGATTAGATTTAGATTTCATTACAGTGTGGAAACAGGCCCTTCGGCCCAACAAGACCCGCCGAAGCGCAACCCACCCATTTACCCCTTACCTAACACTACAGGCAATTTAGCATGGCCAATTCACCTGACCTGCACATCTTTGGACTGTGGGAGGAAACCGGAGCACCCGAAGGAAACCCACGCAGACACGGGGAGAACGTGCAAACTCCACACAGTCAGTCGCCTGAGGCAGGAATTGAACCCAGGTCTCCGGTGCTGTGAGGCAGCAGGGTTCACGATTTTGGACACAGGAAATATGCTGCCCATTACAAAGTCTGACAGGATGTGTTCATAATTTACATGGCAATTGAGAATGACCCTAGAATAGAGAACTCATCATCTGCACAGGAGGAGGAAGTCACAATCTTCAACATTGAGATGATATTGGTTTTCTATGGCTTAGTAGCCAAAGTAATTTTCACCAACTATGTTCCTGTCTTCACCCAGTGGAATTTAGCAAAAACCATTGCATTTACTGACTCAGGTCTCCTGTCTCCTACTCAGGGAGGGCTGGTTGTCATCGGTGCCTCCTCTTATAAGTGGACATATGAAAATGAACTAGAAGAAAGTGGGGACTGCAGATGCTGGAGATCAGAGTCGAAAGGTGTGGTGCTGGAAAAACGCAGCATTCAGGCAGCATCCGAGAAGCAGGAAAGTTGACGTTTTGAGCATTGGCTCTTCATCAGGAAATGCATGAAAGAAAAAGACCACCCATTGAATTAGGCTTGTCCCATAGAGTCATGTTGCACCTAGGCATCCTGGTGCTTCCAAACACAAGCAACCATGTAACAAAGTATAAGAAATTTCTCTGTGATCCCATACAAAGGTGGTCAAATAATTTTAAGAGACTACGAAGATCGCAAAGCTTTTCATTCGATAATTCATCTCATTTGGCAACTTATTGTTTTTGATCAAGAACTTTAACATTTATGGTGTTTCTTTCACTTGTAGGAATTTACTCCAGAGTTTGGTTTCCCTCTGGAAAATATTCCTGATGTCAAGCCTATTTATGTGTTTAAGTACATTTATAACCCAGAATTTATCTGTCTTTCTAATTCAGATAGTCTATCCTTCACAAAAGGAAGTTGCCTTTGAATGATACCACTCTATGAAAACTGACCTCTCATGACCTGTTACCACATGGACGGTTCTTCCTGAGTTTGTGACTATTCAATAATTGTCTGTTATCATTGCTAATAGTAAACTTATTTGCCTAGGCATAATTTTTATCACTTTCCAGAGCTAGGATGTATTTATCCAGTAGCCATTTGTAGATGTTCTATTGGGCAGTATTCATGTTACACTGAAAAGTCAACTTTCTTATAAAGCAACATGAGGTGAAGAAGGCTGCACTGAGAGTTAAAGATAGTACACCCTTTAAGAAGCACCATCTAACCAGATGCAAAGTAAACCTTATGAAAATGTATGCAATGGTTAGGTTGTTGGAAGTTTAAAAAATCTTGAGGGTCACATGACGATTGAACCAGCAATGAAACCAATGATTCATCCTCCATATTACATACCAATAGAACAAGTGTGAAACCATGAAACTGAGCTCCAAGAGATAGACTGGGGAAAAGTACATTGTGTTGAGAGAGAAGCTCTACCAATAGCTAAGTATTGACCTAGATTCCAAGGGTATTAACCAATCCGAAAAAATGAGCACTTTACCATTCCAACACTGGAAAATATCACACTAGAACTGACAGGGGCAAAATCTTACAGCAAGTTCACTGCTAGAAATGGTGACTGAAATGTGAACTGGATAAAAAATCTTTGCTGTTGGCAACATTCAACACATCCTTTGGGTGCGGCAGATTCCTGACACTTTGTCCTTAAAGTGAGCTAGAATATGTTCCAGTAGAAAGTAGATGAGACAGTCAAGGGATTCAAAGGAACCAGTCAGAATTGCAAACGTTATCCAGATAAAGGGTGTGGACAAAAGAGATCATGACAACTGCTCAACATGAGAAGAGATCCAGGCAAGCAGTGATCAAGTTAAATGTGACCAAATGGATTGTGGAAGTGACAGAATGCTACTGTCTTTGAAAGGAGTGCATACTTGATAGAATCCATCTTGGGTTCAATTCCCGCCTCAGGCGACTGACTGTGTGGAGTTTGCACGTTCTCCCTGTGTCTGCGTGGGTTTCCTCTGGGTGCTCCGGTTTCCTCCCACAGTCCAAAGATGTGCAGGTCAGGTGAATTGGCCATGCTAAATTGTCTGTAGTGTTAGGTAAGGGGTAAATGTAGGGGTATGGGTGGGTTGCGCTTTGGTGGGTCGGTGTGAATTTGTTGGGCCGAAGGGCCTGTTTCCACACTGTAATGTAATGTAATCTAATCTAATCTCTCTAGGATGGAAGCCCTGAGAGATAAAGGAGAGTTAAGAAGTTTCCTTGGCTTGACCCAATACTTGAGCTAATTCATGCCACATATATCAGTACACACAACAAACCTACAAGAGCTAATGAAATAAGACAGAGCATCAGTGGACAGGCATTTCAAAAAGAGCTGTAATTATGTAAAGAGACCTGTCTGTTACACTATGACAGAAAGAAACTTGTCAGTCTGCAAGTAGTTGCTTCCGAAAAAGCACTGAATATGGCAGGGAAATCAATAACATTCAGGTCTCATCTCAGCTAAAATCAGATATACCAATGCAGAAAGGGAGTCTTTGTTAGTCACGTATGGATGAGAGAAACTCCATGTGTATCTCTGTGAGAGAAAGTTTATAGAGGCAAGTGATCATTGCCCATCAGAGCAGATCTACAAGAAAAGTCTATGCAAAGCACCGGCAAGTATAAAAAAGGCTGCTCTTGAGACTTCAAAGCTACAGTTTCACTCTGTTAAGTGAGCTAGCAAGACAAATAGTGCTGACAAATGCCATACCTTGATTATCAATATGGAAAAAAAGATAGAAAATCTAGCTGTAAAAATTTATACATAACACCACTAAACCAGAGTCAAAGTAAGAAAAAAGATACCAGTATAAATGCAGAGTTACAAATGCTGTTTCAGCAAGTGCCGAGATATATCAAAGACAGGTAGAAATAGCACAGGACTTGTTTGATTTTTCTCAGAGAGTACATTTCACTGGTAGATGATGTTTTGCCAACTTGATCCAGAATAATTACTTGCAATGCAATGTAGGAAGAACCCCATTAAAATATACAGGAAGACTCCACAGGAATGGAGAGGTACAAACCAGAGACAGATCATCTGTGTACTTGACCAGCCAATACAAAAGACATTGAAAGTATGGTTTCATTGTTGTGTTAATGCAAGGTAAAAGTTACAATAAGCAGGAGTAAGAGATTATATCTATTGAAAGAGCACCCAGACTATGATTTATTTCCACATAATATAGAATGCTATCTTGTAGCTGACAACTACTTCTCAAAGTTTTCTTTTATCCAGATTGTGGATAAAAAGGTATAACTGGAGAGCCACAACAGTCACCTCAGCAGCATGAGTTCTGGTCGTTGAGCAACAGATTCTTGAAAGATTGTTAAGTGACTTTGGCATCTATTTTACATCTGGAGAACTGAAGATTTTAATGGAACAGTATGTCACCTCATCGTCACGTAATCCTTTAAATTACAGGTTCATTGAAAGACATATCCAGTGATGAATGTGAGATGATGCATTTTGGGAAAGCAAATCTTAGAAGGACTTATACACTTAATGGTAAGGTCCTAGGGAGTGTTGATGAACAAAGCGATCTTGGAGTGCAGATTCATAGCTCCTTGAATGTAGAGTTGCAGGTAGCTAGGATAGTGAAGAAGGCGGTTGGTATACTTTCTTTTACTGGTCAGATTATTGAGTATCGGAGTTGGGAGGTCATGTTGCGGCTGTACAGGACATTGGTTAGGCCACTTTTGGAATATTGCATGCAATTCTTGTCTCCTTCCTGTTGGAAGGATGTTGTGAAACTTGAAAGGGTTCAGAAAAGATTTAGAAGGATGTTGCCAGGGTTGGAGGATTTGAGCTATAGGGAGAGGCTGAAAAGGCTGGGGCTGTTTTCCCTGGAGAATCAGAGGCTGAGGGGTGACCTTATAGAGGTTTATAAAATCATGTGGGGCATGGATAGATAAAGTCTTTTCCCTGCTGTGGGGGAGTCCAGAACTAGAGGGCATAGGTTTAGGGTGAGAGGGAAAAGATATAAAAGAGACCTAATGGGCAACTTTTTCACGTAGAGGGTGGTATGTGTACAGAATGAGCTGCCAGAGAAAGTGGTGGGTATATGAATAGGAAGGGTTTGGAGGCATATGGGCTGGGTGCTATCCAGATTGGGATATCTGGTTGGCATGGATGAGTTGGACCAAAGGGTCTGTTTCCGTGCTGTACATCTCTATGTCTGTATGACTCTATGACAGCTAAAAGAATGCTTGTGAAATGCCTAGGGACAAAGGGAGACTCAAACTTGCCCTGTTGGTAGAAAAACAAGTCTTAGACATTTTTGCAGTCACATCTTCAAACTGAACTTAATTGTAAACAATATCGTGTATATGTGTTACTGGCTATGGGAGTATTTATGTATGAATGATTTAGAGGAGCTTGAAAAGGAAAGCACATTCATGAACATAAGTGAATCTGAACCTCACAGCCTTCCTTTTCTGTCTGTGATGTGCAGGATGTCCAGAGGTCTGTAGCGACTAGGTATACATCAGTAGAATTTTCATATGCAAGCTTTTCAAGTGGTAATGTAGTCCTGATTGACTGATTGATTTATTGTTGTCACATGGACTGAGATATAGTGAAAGGTGAAAGTTGAGGGTGCAGATTCGCACTGACAACTGTGTGCCCTAGTTACAAGTAAACTGATGTGTTCGTAACTGACTCTGTGGATCATCCAATTGTTTGATGTTACTGTTACTTAACGTGAGAGGATTGTACAATTTGAGGATGGCAAGGCTATCATTTATATTTTGCATACTGAACACATGCCCTATTGATGTATGGGTATACCTAAACAAGGTTAAAGACTGTAATATTGTGTGAGGATTTGTCGTGGGTGAACAACTAATTTTGAACAAATTGGCAGGTGATGTGTTGTTCCATTTGGCATGTTAAATAGGAATGCTATTATCTTGTAATGTTCCTTAATGTATACCATATTTTCCTTCTATTCTTTTTGACCACAACATCAGAACAGGTTGTCCTCTCTGAAGATTACTGAAAGTAAGTACCCATCACATGACTCAATTTCTGTAGCTGTTAATTTTTCTTTGCCTGGAATTGTATAGGGTGTTGTATTGTCCCACCATTGGCCTAAAGATGTCCTTCACTTCACTTTGTTAAAGATGGTTTCAATGCATTTTAAGCCCAGAAAATATCAATGGAATTAATGGATATCAAAGGGCAAACTCTCCACTGTTTGGAGTCATACCTGTAGGAAGGATATCATTAACTTGGAAAGGGTCAGAAAAGATTTACTAGGATGTTGTTGGGAGTAGAGGGTTTGAGTTAAAAGGATAGGCTGGATAGGCTGCGATCTTTTTCACTGGAGAGTAGGAAGATGAGAGGTGACCTTACAGAGGTTTATAAAATCATGAGGGATAGAGATAAGGCAGCAAAGTGGCTCAGTGGTTAGCACTGCTGCCTCACAGCACCAGGTTCGGTTCCAGCCTCAGGCGATTGTCTGTATCAAGTTCGCACATTCTCCCTGTGTCTGCATGGGTTTCCTGCAGCTGCTCCAGTTTCCTCCCACAGTCCAAAGATGTGCTGGTTAGGTGAATTTGCCCAGCTAAATTGACCATGATGTTCAGGGATTTGTAGGTTAGATGCATTAGTCATGAGAGATGCAGAGTAAAATTAAGGGAATGTGACTTCGGAGGGTCAGTGTGGACTTGTTGGGCCAAACAAAGGTCCTTTCCCTAGGATGGGTGTGTTCAAAACTAGGAAGCATGAGGTCGTAGATTCGTTCTCCAAGCTGGTATGATTTTCTGCAGACGTTTTGTCGCCTCGCTAGATGGCATTGTCAGAGTGTCTTTGATGCGGTGTTGGTGGCTTGTGTTTATGTGTCTCTGTTTTTGGTACTTCCGGTTCTGTATCTGAGTGGTTTGTATATGGTGTCCAGTTCAATGTGTTTGTTAATTGAGTTCCTTGTGGAGTGCCACGCTTCAAGGAGTTCTCTCGTGTATCTCTGTTTTGTCTGTGCTAGGATAGTTACATTGTTCCAGTTGTCTGTGTAGTTGGAAATTAGAGAGTACTGGTTGTGTTTGGCAGTGGTGAGCTGATGTTTATGCACTTGTATAGTCACTTTGCTTCCTGTTTGTCCTATGTAGTGTTTTTCACAGACTATCTTGTAGATAATGTTCATCCTGCTGGATATGGGTGTCAGGTCCTTAACCTTTTTGAGGAGCTGGTGGAAGGTGTTTACTGGTTTGTGGGCCACTGACATTCCCAGGGGTCTGAGTAGCCAGGTAGTCATACCTGATATTTCTTTGATGTATGGTATGGTTACTATTCTGTCTGCTTGTGTAGTGTTTACTTCTTTAGCTTTGTTGCATAAGTACCGGAAGATGTAGTGCTCTTGGGGTACTTGTTTCATTTAAATCCCTTGAATAGGTGTTCCTGTTCTGTCTTTCGGAGTTCTGGATTGCTGTGGTGTGTCCTTGCTCATTTAACTAGTGTTCTAATGCAGCTTTGTTTGCGGTTGCTGGGGTGGTTGCTGTTATAGTTCAGTTTATGGTCTGTATGGGTGTTCTTCCTGTACACACTGGTCTGGACTTCCCTGGTAGGTGTGTGTTCCACTAATACATCCAGGAAGGAGAATCTGCTATTGTTTTCCTCTTCTTTAGTGAACTTTATTCTGGTAAGAATGTTATTGATGTGGTCGTGGGTTTCCTCTAGTTGTGTATATTTAGTGATACAAAGGTATCATCTACATACTGGATGCTGAGTTTGGGTTGGATGGTTCTAAGCATTGCATTATTGCTTCTGCTATCAATCCTGATATTGGTGACTCCATTGGTATGTCGTTGATTTGTCTGTATACTTGTCTTTTGAATGTAAAATGAGTTGTGAGGCATAGGTCTAGTAACTTTAGCATGCTTTTCTTGTTGATGCTGCTGGTGTCATCGGCTGTTCTAGTAATCTCTTTGTCCAAAAATGTGGCAGTGGTACTCTTGGCTTGGTCAAGGTCTATAATGTGAAGAATGCTGTTACGTCAAATGAAATCATTATTTCATCCTCCTCTATTGTGGTGTTTCTGATGATGTTGAGGAACTCTTGGGATGAGCTAATAGAGTGGTTGCTTCTATTAGATGTTTTGGTCTTGTTTGCAGTTCCTTGGCTAGCCTGGAGGTAGGCATTCCTAGAAGTGATATATTAGGTCTGAGGGGTGCTCCTGCTTTGTGAACCTTGGGTAGTCCATAGAATAGGGATGTGTTGGATTAGTTGGGTTTCATCTTTTGTAAGTCAGTTTTGCTGAGGTCTCCTGAGTAGTGCAGTTGCTTTCGTGTCATGGTAATCATATTCTAAAGTTATGGGGTTGGCTCTATCGCCACCTGTTGGTAAGTAGCAGTATCATTGAGTAGTTCATTTCATTTCTCTATGTACTGGCTTCTGTTGAGTATTACTGTCATCTTTCGTTTGTCTGCTCATAGTATCACTATATTATTGTTCACTTTGACTTTCTCCAGTGCTTTCCTTTCTTCTGTGATGTGTGTGTTCCAGTTTTCTTTTCTGCTTAGAGTCAAGGCTATCGTCTGTCTGTAGTCTGTCATGTTTCTTCATCCAGTACGTTGTTTTTTAATTTGGCTTCTAGTGTTGGTAGCAAGTCGGTTTTTCTGTGTGCTATCCACAAGATACACTGCAGATATTCACCAAAGTTCCTGATAAAGCACCTTCCAAACCCATGACCACTTCCATCTAGAAGAACAAGGGCAGCAGATACATGGGAATACCACCACCTGTAAGCTCCCCTCCAAGCCACTCACCAGCCTGATTTGGAAACGTATCACCCTTCCTTCACTGCCGCTATGTCAAAGTCCAGGAATTCCCTCCCTTGGGGTGTTGTGGGTCAACTTGAAGCACATGGACTGCAGTAATTCAAGAAGGCAATTCAGCATCACCTCCTCAAGGGCAACTAGGGATGGGCAAAAAATGCTGAGCAGTCAGTGATGCCCACATCCCACAAGTGAAATTTCAAAAAAGTGAAATCCATGCCTCTGAAAACTCAAACTCAGAATGGAAAGAGTCTTCTGACTCTGGGTTGAGCCTCTGTGAGATACTGCATCAAAATTTAATATGAAAACCTTTGATTTTTCAAATTCTTGAGTGCTGTCCATTCATTGGTTGATAATTGATTGAGAAATGGGTGATGAAGAAAGGATTAAACAATGTTCTCTGGTTGGTGGCATGTAACAACTGAGATTCCCCAGGGATCCACATTAAATCTGAGTGAAATTAGGAGGCACGGTTGGTCGCATAGATGAGAGTTAGATGTTTCATGGGGCCATGGACAAAGTACTTGAGTGGACAAAACTTTTATAGGAGGAATTCAATGTAGGAAAGTGTAAAATCATCCACTTTGGATGAGTTTGTCAATAATAACCAACAAGCTTTTCATGTAATGGGTGCTTCACTGGATAATTATAAAATTAAATATGACACTGAGCTACATAAGGAGATATTAAGCCACTTAGAGTCATAGAGTCATAGACATGTACAACATGTAACCAGACCGTTTGGTCCAACCTGTCCATGCCGACCAGATATCCCAACCCAAGCTAGTCCCACCTGCCAGCACCTGGCCCAAACCCTTCCTATTCATATATCCATCCAAATGCCTCTTAAATGTTACAATTGTACCAGCGTCCACCACTTCCTCTGGCAGCTCATTCCATACACGTACCACCCTCTGTGTGAAAAAGTTGCCCCTTAGGTCTCTTTTATATCTTTTCCCTCTCACCCTAAACCTATGCCCTCTAGTTCTGGACTCCCCAACCCCAGGAAAAAGACTTTGTCTATTTATCCTATTCATGCCCCTCATAGTTTTATAAATCTCTATAAGGTTACCCCTCAGCCTCCGATGCTCCAGGGAAATAAGCCCCAGCCTATTCAATCTCTTCCTATAGCTCAGATCCTCCAACCGTGGCAACATCCTTGTAAATCTTTTCTGAACCCTTTCAAGTTTCACAACATCTTTCCAGTAGGAAGGAGACCAGAATTAAGAGGCTAGAATTGGAGCGGCTCAGTGAGAGAAGTTTAGAATATGTTTTCAATGGTTGTGGAGGAGCAAAAGGATTTTGGTCTCCATGTACAGAACCAAGAAAAGCCATTAGACTAATAGAAAAAATAATCAGAGACATTAATAGAATACAAAAACAATATGCTATGAATGCTGGAAATTTGAAAATCTGAATTAGAACCAGAAAATGCTTACTTTTTTAAAAAAGAAAACCTAGAAATATACTGCTAATAATACTAACAAAGTAAAAATAAAATAACAAAATAAAACTAAAACAAACTCTAAATCTGAAAAGGCATAGGCCAGGCAGCAAGATTTGTTTTATTTCTCTCCAGGCGCTAACTGATCTGCTGTGTAATTCCAACATTTCCTGATTTTATTTTCGATATACTAAACTTGGTGAAAAGCCCAATATCTAAGGTATTAAAGTATACATTCAGCACTTATAAATGTATAGGTTACTGATGGCAGAGAAAAACAGAGTTAATGTTGCAGGTCAGAAATGGTCTGGTTGAAATTCAAGATCGGAGAAAGTGAGGACTGCAGATGCTGGAGAATCAGATTCGAAAAGGGTGGCACTGGAAAAGCACAACAGGTCAGGGAGCACCTGAGCTGCAAAAGAGTCAAAGTTTCGGGCATAAACCATCCATCAGGAATGTCATCATTCCTGATGAAGGGCTTATGCCTGAAACGTCGACTCTCCTGCTCCTTGGATGCTGCCTGACCTACTGTGTTTTTCCAGCGCCCCCCTTTTCGACTCTGAAATTCAAGATTGCCAAGAATGACGTTGACTTTTTGTTCAGAAACACAAACAGAAGTTGCTGGAAAAGCTCAGCATGTCTTTGAAGAGAAATCAAAATTAGTGTTTCAGGTCCAGTGACCCATCCTCAGAATTGCTTTTTATTCAGTAAATGTGCCAAGGAATCTGGAGTGAGAATTAGAAGTAAGGTAAGGATTAGCCATGATGTAACTGCAGAGGGGCTGAGTGGCCTATTTCTGTGGTGGGCTGCATATCATTGGGAATTTTACTGAAGGACCACATTGAGGGGCTATTAAAATAACCATCCCTCCAGAGAATGTCTGATGTAGCTGAGCAGAAGCTTTCCTCCCAAATTTGAATTTCATTCTTCCAATCTGGGAGTATGGTCATAGGATTAACTCATGTTGGGTGTCACATGAAGGTTACGGATTGATTGCTCATCTGAAAATTGGATCAAAGCACCTTGTTATTTGCAACTTTGCTGGAGATTAGTGCAAACTGCAGTAAGGAAGAAAATGAAGCCTATGGTTTTAAGCTGGCTTCACCACTGACCTTTTATATAGAAGTATAACATATAGAGTAATAAATTAAATATGCATCAAGGCATGGATCTCACTTAATTAAGCCTGAGCACTCTGTATTATTAATCTCTTGGATGTAAGTACTGTACATTCTAATTTTAAACTGGTCAATTTTGTTCTCAGTGACATAATTCAAAAAGCTATTACATTCAGGTTCCCTGAAGTACCTTCATCCTTTGTGGCTAAGCGTGCTGTAAAAAAAAGATGGGTAGCAAGATCATTACTTTTACTTTTTAACTACATGGGAGCGTTGAGTAGTTGAACATCAAGATAATTAGCACTGGGAAATTAAAAATTCCAATTTACTTTAGTGACAATAAAAATAATTTATTGGAGTGAACCACCATTATATGGGTTGATTTCAGGACATATTTTAAACTTAAAAATAATTCATCCACTGAATAAACTGAATATTGTACTGAATTGTGCATTGCTGATGGACCTGTACTCCTAAGAAAGTGTATCGTCATTCACCCGTATCAGAAACACTCTTGAGTTAATAGTCCTATTGTGCTCCATGAAGGAACAATAATGCAACGTGACTGAATCTATACACTGTCTCGCAAATACTGAGTCAGAATTCGCTCCATTTGCTCTCCATGAAAAGTGACCTTGTAGGGGGTATTTTGCATATTCTGGTCTCAACAGCTTCTGTTATTTTTCACTGACGACATCTATATCTCAGAGCAGCTGTCTGTTGTCCTATTCTTTGCAAACTTGTGCGATGGTGTCAGATGAGAACTTGCTGTGCTAATGGGCTGTATTCATCTCAGTGTATTGAAGTTTGTTTCTTTGGAACTTACCTACGCAGGAAGCTGCACCTCAGTTGCTTTTTTATTTGTGTAAGAAAATTGCTGGATTTGTTCTTTAATCTAACTGACTAACAGAACATAATTAACACTCAGATTTGGAACCCCAGTGTCCAGAACTACCCTGCTTGATTTTTTAAAAATTAAATATTTCTTAGTTTTTTTGTATTTACTAATTATTGTTTCTGTCGCACTGCAGTCATATGGAATTGATGTTGCTTTAATATTGCCTCTGCCATCTAATATAGAATGAGAATATGATGCACGGGTTGTAGTAAATGGATGCAGCTGTGAGGGAGTTCTTGAGAGAGACAAAGATCTTCTGTCACACTGAATACACAGGGAAAAGAAAAATCAAATGGGAAATCGAACTTATGATTCATGACAAAGGGAACCTATTGAGAGAGAATTAAGGAGAAAACATAAATTTTCTGTGACATTGGTTGATTAAAGAAAAGATGGGGTTAGCTGGCAGACCAGAAGACAGAGTGAGAGAGCCAATTAAGTGGAGCACTCTAAATATCTTCTTGTTAATTCTTCTGTATTTTGTTTCATATCAGCTTTACAACTTCATATAATAGCAATAACATTTCTGTAGTTATATATAAAAGCAGACACTAAAAGTGTACATAGGTCTGAAAGAGAAAAGCAGATGAAAATTGTGGTAAAAAAACTTTATTTGAGCAAATGAATATGGTAATGAGTTGGTCTGAACTAATTAAATATTCGAAGATATTTTACATTCTCCCTGATGATACTTTATTTTGTTCTTTTCTGTAGTTTTTTCTCCTTTCTCTTGCAGCATTAACTTCCTGTTAAGTTTACAGGGACATTAACAGTACAAAGGGAGAACATGTTGGTGCATTGAGTCCATTGCCAGTGAGGTGCAGTGATTGCCAGTAAGGTCTCCCACTTTTCCTGGCAGCTTTGTTAACCATGAGGAGACATAGTTTTCCCAAAGCCTGCTCCTCTTGCACTTGGGCAATCCATGATTTTCTATTGATTTGTTGAGGGCTGTGGAGTGATTTGTGAGCTCTTTTAGAAATTCAAAGGATAAATATTCACTCCCATGCACGCTTAAGAATGTGCATTAATATAATGCCTTCACCATCTCTAAACATTCCAAAGTGTTTTATTACTTATTCGTTCAATTTTGAAAATATTTATACAATACAATTAATGTATAAAATTATCCTGCTTAGAGTATGTAGCTTATTGCAAGTGGATAGCCCAAAGTGACAGATCATCATCCTGTAATTGTTGACCTTTTTTATGTCAACTTTAAAACAATAGTATTGAAGAGTAATAATCACAATCCATTCATACAATGTGTTAATCAGAGAATAAGCTATTCAACAGAAATCATATGTTAGTTCCTTTAATCCGTCATAAAATTCTATCTATCCGAAAGCCCCAAGCAATCTTGGCATTCAAGCTGTTAACAATCCATTTGGTATGGGTCCACCTTCAAGAGCTGTGGGGTCCAGAGTATAATTTCCTAAACGCTACAAGATGACAAATCTGTAAAGATTCACATGTGGGCGATTGTATAAGATTCATTGATTGCATTTTCTTGTATGTTTGATCGAGCAGTCACACCTTGGATAAACTCAAATCACAATACTGCACTCTTAACTGGCTCCACAAATAATCAATCCTATTTCATGAGCTCACTGGGCGCGAAGGAGATTATGAATACCTTGGTGCAGAAGTTTTAGTTTTTATTATAATTATGTTGGCCAAGCTCTGTAGTAGCACTTTAGATCCAACTGGAAAAATAGTTTTTTTTTACACCCTGCACAGAATGTTATTTATGAAAACTTTTTTCCAGGTTTTGTTCTGATATAATCCCCAAGGAAGTCCATATGATAATTTTTCTTGGACTGGAGACAAAAATTCAACTTCCTTTCACATAATGGTAGAATTCAGCTCAGAGGAACCAAAATAAATGCAGAAAAACTGCTGAATTTTATCCACCAGAAACCAAACACCATATGAGTATAGAGCATGGTTGTGTTGATTAGACTTTTCTTAGAGCACCAACATTATTATGAAACCTTCAAAGATGGGATAGAACTTCACTATCTTAAGGACACTTACTGTTTATACCAGGTCAAAATACCTGGAATCAATTGTCCTAACTTTGATGGCCAGCAATTAGTTTTTTTATTATTGATTTCTTTAAAGCACATCCATGAACATTCCCCTGATTTTGTTTCTGTGGCTGTTGTTACAGGGAATAGCTGAGTATTCAGCAGATGCTGTTTCAGCAGCATGTGTAAATTATCTGCATGCATCTGCAAGAAGTTATGCACAGCCTGTTTGATAAATGCTTCTATTTATTAATTGGACAAACTGAATCAGAAAGGTACCTGCTTACAGAAATATGAAATGACCCAATTCATGAAATTGCGCTCTTTAATAAAAGGAGAAAGATTGGACATGTTCAGCAGTTCTGACAGGGTCTGTGGTGATTTAGACAGAATTAGTGGGCTTGATTTTCAAACTGGTGTCAGGACCTAAATGTACAGATTAGTCTGGACTCCCAAACCTTCACACAGTGTGTTTTAAATCCATGCACAACAATGATCAAACCTGCAGCCATATAAAGGCCAAAGAATAGACTCACTGTCCAATTATGGACTGATGGTGGTCAGCCCAATGGAGACCCTCCAGTGTTAGTATTTGATAGTTGGACATAGCTAATGGATAATAGAAATCTGCAACTCTCTTACAGATATAGAATTTTCTAGAATGGAGAACTTTGGCTGTTAGTCATTTACCTCCAACATTTCCAAATATTACTAGAAATGATGCAAGAGGGAAGTATACAAGGGGAATTTACCTGCTGTAATATTTTGATAATTCTGAAAAATTCGAGAGTACTATGTTGGTCGAAAATAACATTTTATGGTTTTGCTTTAGCTACCTTTTCGATGATTTGAATTTTTGCTTGTGTGAAATTTACAGTTAGGGCAGCTACTTGCAAGACTGGGTTTAAATGAACTAAAGATGCCAAAGTGTTAAGCATTGTGTCTGTTTTAATTACATTTGGTGCAATAAAAGATTGCTTTGTCAGCATCAAATAAATAAGAAAAACTGTTGAAATCAGCATCTTGAACTGAGTTTGACACATTGTCTTTAAACAAGAATCATGCATTTTGAATAGGAACAAATTTGCGAGTTGACTCAATCAATTAACTGTATCTGTGGAATAAAATGTACATTGTTAAACAAAGATATCAAGGTGTTTTGCGAAAAATATTTGTTCTTAGTTGTTTAGTATTCATGTGAATATTACATGAATGGTTTTACAATAGTTGGCATTATTGGAAAGAGGATGTAACATTTTAAAACTGCTCTGGGCTGTCTAAATGTCAATTTCATTAAGTTTCACAGAGAGGTTTCACTCCGTGAGGCCCAAAGAGATGTCATGCTATATCATCCTAAACCCACTTACTAACAATCTACCTTGGCCCAATGCTAATGCTATCATTCGATGCTAGTCCAATTCTACCATTTGCCATCTGAGGAAGCACTTGCCACTCACATTGTGCACCTGGTCAAATACAATCAATCCAGACTTGTTCCTGCACGACTACTGATATTTGTCTCATCCATGGCAGGACAGGAGAAATTGGTTCTTTGTATTGTGGACATGGTGATGTAAAAGAGGGCTGTCCTCTTATTTCAGGACTGCCAGTAAGGGCCACAACTGGAATTTGGTAGCCTGAGCCAACGTTTTCACCGAGGTAAGTGCAGTGTCAGCCTCCTGGAGGAATGCACACCAAAGAAGGAAGGAGGTCAATGATTTGATTCACTCCACCAACGTAAATGATGCATCTTCTCTCTATTACCTCACACTCAGTCTGTCTCTGCTACTGCAGCAAGCTCCCATTAAAGCTCATGCTCTACCACTCTCACTATTGCACGCACCATCTTCCCTCACATGTGCACCCCAATGCTACTAACATTGCATGCAATCTGTGTTGCCTATTCACTTGTCAGGGATATCTCCTCACCTACATTCCATTCACTCAATTCCTCCAATTCTAAGAGAAAGCAGCCTATAATATAGCAGGAAGAGCCAAGACTGGTATTGGACTGCCTGATATTCAGCTCACAAAAAGAGCATCCTGACCCTGACTGCCCAAGGGACAGGCTGTGTCCAAGCCCGTGGACTGGTATTGGAAGCTATCCTTGACTTACTGTGCTGGGACACCCCACCCCACCTCTCCAAGCCCTGTCCGACTGAAGGCTGTCTCCCTTGATGTGACTGAGGACAACCATGGCAAGCTCCTTAGCTTTGTGTGGGTGCTAAATGGGGACACAAAACTGAAGTACAATGAGCCTGGTATCTCTGGCTGAAGGGGAAATGTGTGAAAAGGCAAAGCAACTCAAGGATGCTGACCGCATCCAGATAGGCTCAAAGTGAACGAGTGGCAAGGGAGTGATTGAACAGATCTGAGATCCAGCCTGGTCCAATCTTTGAGCTGGGAGGCTGTTCCTGTGTGTAAAGTGTCCTTGCAGCTGCATATCAATGCTTGTTGCCGGTGCACTTTGAGACGCAGTATTGAAGTACTGAAGCTACTTGCAAATAGATTGGAGTGGTGCTGAGTTTAGATTAGATTAGATTACATTACAGTGTGGAAACAGGCCCTTCGGCCCAACAAGTCCACACCGACCCGCCGAAGCGCAACCCACCCATACCCCTACACTTACCCCTTACCTAACACTACGGGCAATTTAGCGTGGCCAATTCACCTGACCTGCACATCTTTGGACTGTGGGAGGAAACCGGAGCACCCAGAGGAAACTCACGCAGACACGGGGAGAACGTGCAAACTCCACACAGTCAGTCGCCTGAGGCGGGAATTGAACCCGGGTCTCAGGCGCTGTGAGGCAGCAGTGCTAACCACTGTGCCACCGTGCCACCCACTGTGCCACCATGCCACCCACGGTTAGAAAGGTTAGAAAGTTTTGGACTTCAGCATCTGTGGGTGAGGGGCACGTACTGCTGGTATCTTGGAGCCTGCTCTGAGACGCTGTTGCCAGGTATCCAAGAAGACAACACAGAGGAAGAAGCAGTCAGCTGGAATTGCCAGGGACCACACTCACTTTCAAACCAGAAATTGTCAAGCTTATTTTCTTCATTGCAAGTGGTAGGGTAGGAGGCTGCATTTTAAATCAGATGAGATTCGGTGTTAATAAGGCAGTTAACAAGCAATAATCCCTGTTAATAGGCATCTCATACTGTCTAATGAGACCCATCTTGGTGTCCATAACTTATTTGGAAAATGCAGCTAGTTGCTCAAATATTGAGATAGTTTCCCTCATGCAGTTGTCCCAGATCGCTCAGCCTAAGCCCATTGTTGTTCCAGCCTCTGCACTATTCCACTTGCAATTAAAGGTAATGTAAGAATGATTTTAAGGTTTTGGAGAATTACACACTATAAGAAATGAAACAAAATTGAAAAAATTATTAGTTCCTATTTTCTTCCTGAACCTTTTTCTATTATGCAGGAGCCTCAAATAAGATGCATGCTTTGTAGCATTGCAAATTTATTTAACATATTAATGTTGTGTGTAATATTGCATCTTTGAAAATTGTTTATATTGTTTAAAGACCAAAGCAATATTGTAATTGTATAACTCACATCAACATCACACAGACAAGTTTACTGTCAGGTTTGGCAGTAAGGACCAGATAGTCAAATTAGCTCCCACAGTAACTGGGTGTGGTTTACTCCACATTCCATTATCAAGGTCAATAGGTTTCACAAATATATTGCAAAATTCTGAAATCTTATCAATAAACCACTTCAGCCCTGCCAATGGAATATGCCGATAAATGTTACAAATTAGATGGAAAGCTAATTAACAATATTTGTTTAAAGAGGGCCTTAAGGTTTGCATTTGTGAGGCTATTTAATGTCAGCTAGATCATAATAATTGTTCACTACTGGGTACAAGACATGAAGTGCACCTTCAGTGCAGATGAAAAATAGGTGGTCGTAGAAGAGTGATTTTATTGTCATTTAGGAAAAGAAAGACAAGTGTATAATGGGAAGTCAGTCTGCTAAAACTGGTTTTATGCTGTGACTAATGATGTTCATTTCCTTCCAAAGCCTCCACCTTCCCTTGCACAACTCTATTGTGGACAATTGTATTGATATGGTGATTTTAGTTGAAAGCTTGCTAACATGAAGGGTGTTTCTCAAAAGAAGTCACTGGACCCAAAATGTTGACTCTGCTTTCTTCCCACAGATGCTGCTAGACTTGCCAAGTTTGTCCAGCAATTTTCGTTTTATTTCAGATCTCCAGCAACTGCAGTTCTTGGTTTTATTTTGGTGTTTGGTCACTAGCCAGTTCAAGAGTAATTGGCAGGGAAAGTATTTTGGGAAGTCCTCTCCAGTGTAAGCAAGGTTTATTAACTAGTAGAGTGGATGCGGTTCCCCTGTCTGGGTCTGGGGAGGTGCGCCTGATCCTCTTGGCTCCTCAAAGGACACATTTTTCATTTGCTCTGAAAGACTCTTCCCCCTTCTTGCTATTTGTTCACTCACATCACAGTTAAAATATTGTTGGGATCCTACTGGGACATCCAGATGCAAAGTAGTTTTTGATGAATGATGATTCCACCTCTGTTGAGGCACCTTATCCATTACCAAAAACAAAGCTTCTGGGGAAGCGAGAAGGAAATGGAATCACTCCATGTGAAGCTCAACCCTCCTCTTTTCTCACCCAGATTTCCTCTAAAATACTTAGCTATTTAACTACCTATTACTTTGGCTTTCAGCTCTAAAAGTGCCTTCTGTACACTGTAGCCATCTGCCATTGGTGATTTTGGTGCTGCATGTTCTGTTTACTGAGCCTAAGGTTAGGGAAGAACCATTGGATTGTTAACAAGATGATTGACGTATCTGTCATAATGGGTCCCGTTCTGTGTTTTGGTCTTTTCTTCGTAACCCAACACTAAAGGTAGGAGAGCACTTCCTGCACATGCTCCACTGCAGTCCTGGTGTCAGTGTCAGAGCGTCAGCTGACAATGTTAAAGCAAACAAGTTGAATTGATGCAGACTGAAAATAAAATCCAAGTTATCCATTTATGGATCTATGCAGTCCTGAACCAGTTGCAAGTCTTTGTGTTCCGTCCACCTAACATTCAGAAACTCATCCCTCTGTAAAACATACATCTGTTAATTCAGCAAATATTGAAGCTATATTGATCAACAAGTTGCAGTCTAACTTGTTTCAAAAATATTAATTACTCAACATGGGACTTGAAATGAACATGTTGGGATTCAGAGCATCATTATTTAACAATAGAGCTGGTCAGGATGCATAAAATCTCCCTATGCAAAGCCTAAGTATATTGGATCCAGTCTTAAGTAGCAGCACTCAACGTCTCATTGAGTTTACGATTTGGATCTCGGGTAAATTTCTTCTGGTATATTGCATTTTTCAATGTGCTATGGTACAATGCTGAAATGCTATAATGGAATTTCCATTCTAAGCCACTTGATGGTACTAATGGAACATAGATGCATCTAAGTATTGAAATCTAACATTGGAATTCTCATGGGAGATGCTTAGGTTGCAGGTTCCAATGGAGTGTGAGACTACATAGATCCAAACTCTTGTCTGTGGTCAGCATGCGCTGGTTTCCACAGTGTTCTACAACAAGATGAAATTGACAATTGCTGTTTATTATTCTTAGCCATATGATCACCAAGAAACTCATTAAATAGCCTAATTTTCAGCACCTCCGAGCTATTTTAAAAATGATATAAGTTTTGCAGCTTGGACATTTATGCTGCCATTGGGAAATACTGTTGCCTGGATGACATTATGAATTGCATGTGTTCCTCTATTTGACAATGGGTGATTCAATGTCAGCATTTCTCAATATAGGAGGTAAATTAGTGACAAAAGCTGTCACAAGGGCCTGTCACTTCCTGATTCCATCCAGATTTGTACTTTGACAAATAAATGCCTGTTCCACAGCCATTCACAGTGGACAATGAGACCTAATAAAAACTCCAATAATCTCACCAAACTAAGTCAGATTTCAATTTGTTGAAACAAATCTTGCAGCATTACTGAAGTTTATTTATTTGTGCAGAACTACAGTCTTGCTTTGAACCTCTCCTAAGGAAAAGCTTAACTGACTTGATAACTGGGATTTTGCAATTCCACACACCAAGACACATCAAAGATTTCCACCCTAACACAATTTGATATGCATATGTTCTAGGTTCAATGTTACCAAATTATGCTGAGCAGTGTAAGTACAGTTATTGTACTCCATTGAAATTTCATTGACTTTTAAGTATTGAATGTGGATTTTACTCATGATCAAAATGGTTGTGTTCTTAATTGAACTGCTTGAAACAGTAGGTCAATGTCATTGACAATTCTGTGAATTCTTTTATTAAACATGAAAGAGATAATGAACATGGAAGGTTAAACCTTCATATCAGTATAAGGAATTGCATATTAAAAACTCCAATTTAGTGTTAAAGTACTTTCTCTAACTATTTGATTTTTTTCAATCTATTATGGACCGTTGATTGGAGTTGGAATGAAACATGAATAAAGATTGGAGAGAAAATGCAATTTTAAAAAAGAAATCTATTAAATGCTAATGCATGGGCCCATGATTTACTCTATTTTAAATTTTAGTTTTTATGTCGAACAATGAGTAGTTGAGAATGAATGCGCTGCTGCAGTTTAATTAAAGAATTTAAGTGATATCATCAGTCATGGCTGATTATGCTATTTACAAATGTAATATCCTGGTTTTATGTAAGTTTGTTAGTCCTATTACGTTTGGACTTGAAGATTGCAGGAATTAAAGAAATGACAATTACTTTGTTCCTCTTTTGTATGTTGTGACTTAATACTGGTGAATTAGATAATTCTTTTTATTATTTGTTTTCATAAGAAAAGGGCCATTAATGAATTGTCTAACTTTGTATCCACAGATGCTTTAGTCTTTTCTCCAGAATTCCCTTGTGAATTTGTTAGTTAAAGTGATTGCTGTGAATGCTGCAGCATGATGATCACAGAAGGGCATTAAAAATGTTTGCTTCTAAGTAAACCAACAGTAATTAGGTCCAAATTTTCAATTCAGTTTAGGGAAATTGCCTGTTAAGTACGTGAGTCAGATAAGGAGAACCAATCACCAAAGTGCTGTCCACAACAAAAGTACAAAGAAAAATGTACATAACTCAAAATTAGAGCTAATTAAAGCCTCTGCTCTTTGCAAGGTTGATGCACACAGTTGGTCGAGTCAAATTAGTGTCACAATATAAGTATCAAATATGGTCTGCTACTAAGTTGCATATTGTATAACATCTGACCAATGTGAGCAACTCATTTGATGGAATGAATATTTTTTTCCCAGTTAAAGCTTCTATTGATAAACAGCTTGTCAATCATTTAGCTTTTACACATAGAAGCAAGCTCCTCTTAAATTAACACTTTTTGATAATAATCATTCTCATGAATTCTCTCTTACTGAGGATGCTAAAGTGAAGGCTTAAGATGCAGAAGCTCACTGACACTAAAGAATAGAGGAAATAAAACAACATCGATCAAGAAATAGCTGCGAGGAAATATTGACGTTCTGAATGTTTAGAGAGTGCAGTCGGAAGGGAAGGTAGTGAAAGTAAGAGTTTCCATGAATTAGCTGGAGTAACCAATGCTGAAGAGTGAATCCAGTGATCCATAAGTTGAACATTGCAGACTGAAACCAAGAAAAAAATCAAACAGCTTGCCATTTCATTTTTGTGTGGCCAGAATGTACTGACTAGATTGGGTGATGCGCAATTGCTCCACCCTTCATCTGCTTGATATGCACTGATGACAAACTTTCAAGCAAAGTTTTCTAGAGACTGTGTTTTATATATGACACAAATCGGGGCCTTGTGGTGCAATGGTAGATCCCCTACATTTGAGCCATGTGATGCAGGTTCAAGTCCCACCTGCTCCAGAGATGGCTGAGGGCATCCCTGAATTAGTTGACTGGAAAATTTCTATATCTGATACAAAATATTTATAGAATGATTACTAAAGGAGACAGTAAGCAACATACTGATGTCATTGTTAATGTAGTAAATGGAAACAGCTGATTGATGTCAATAGCATAACAGACACACACTCTTATGCCAGGACAGTGGTCTATTTCCCAGTATGTGATTGGGACAGAGTGCATTCTTGTGTAATGAAGGTCATTGGATTTGTAAATCACTGTACACCTGTTTTAATATCCAGTAAAATATAGATTATTTTCTTAAATCACTCACATAAGAAAGAACTTTCATTTGTATGGGGAAGAACACTTCCATTCTTCCTCAAAACAGTACCATGGAAAGTGCCAATCTAGCTTTTGGAGTTTGTTCTCAATCCCTGGAATGGAATAGAGCCTTCTAGAGAAACAAACTAATACCGAACAGAAACATATGGAGATTTTGTTTTCTTTATAACAATTCCTGTAAATCTATTGTTTGATGCTGCACTTGATATTCAATAACATATTGCAGGTGGTAATTGTCTATTAAACAACAGTTAAAAATCACACAACACTAGGTTATAGTCCAACAGGTTTAATTGGAAGCACTAGCTTTCAGAGCACCGCTCCTTCATCAGATAGTTGTGACACCCATAGAACCAGGTGACAACCACCTGGTGAAGGAGCGTCGCTCCGAAAGCTAGTGCTTCCAATTAAATCTGTTGGACTATAACCTGGTGTTGTGTGATTTTTTTTAACTTTGTACACCCCAGTCCAACACCGGCATCTCCAAATCATTAAACAACAGAGTTAAGAAACATTATGACTATTATAAACTGATGTCTTGCACTCTTGGCTCTATCTGCAGGCATTGCATTCGGATGCTGAAAGTATTTAAGATTGTTCCTTTGTAACTCTGATGAATTGAGACTGTTCTGACTCTTTGGCAGAGACCCTTGTGATGAGATGATCATGTTAAAGCTGTATGGCCTCTATTGTGCAGAAAATGATGCAACCTCCTTTGCAGACACAGCAATACTTCTGTCTCTTTCATAGTACACTGTCTGAGAAATGCTTCATAGAACCAGACAAATATGTATGAAAAATAAGATAGTGTTCACGCTGATTCACTGTAATAGAACTAACTTATTTTTGACCAATTGGTGCAGAGAATAAATTAAGTTCATTCCAGCAGTTCAGAGGGTGGATTAGGCTATTTTCTGTGGTGCAAGCTAATCTGGTATGTGCAGTCTGAAAGGATTGTGGAAGCAGACTCACTAGTAACATTCTAAAAGGAAGTGAATACCTACTTCAAAGAAATATATTTATAGAGGTGTGAGGAAAGAACAGTTCAGTGTGATTAAACTGCTCTTTCAAAAAGTACTGCCACATATACTATGGACTGTTGGTGGCGCATGATTCGATGAGTATTTGACTCTTCGTAGAAGTTCCAATGCCAAACAAAAAAGTCGCAATTATGTTCACGACTTAACTATTTTGCTTGAGAGGATAAGTGTTGGTGAATTTGCATGTGTCTAGAATTAACAAGGTTGATTTTCAAGCAACTATTATGAAGACTGAAGGATTATAAAGATCGATGTTTTTTAAAGTCGCATTGAACTTTTCTCAACAAGGCATTTCTTGGAGACTGCATGGTTCTGGGTTATTGCTAGTGTTTATTGCTTGAACTCACTTCAGGGAAACCACCTGACTGTTTTTACAACTGGGTCTGTTTAAGTGGTGTTTTGCAGTTTGGAGTTGGTTTTGGATTTTCTGTTGGGGTAGCTTGCTGATAGGAAACAGCCATTCAGTTTATGACCCCTGTTCCAGTTGCACATTTGTGATAGTCCAGTGTAAAACCAAATTGTCCTTTTGAAGGGTGATTGGGAAACTTTTCAAGACTGTGTTTCCTGAGTGAGCTGCACCTGCAAAGATCCCAGAGATATCTATTTATGCTTGGTGATACCCATGCTTGAACACATGATCAACAGCCATCTAAACCTTCCATACCTTATCCCATTTACATTGGTTCTGGAGACTTATTGGTCTCTTTTTCTCTGTCAAAGTGAATCACTCCAGAAATAAGTGCATTTTTTGTTTTTCTTCCTGGGATTGAGCTTCAGAGAGTTTAGAGTAATTTAGAGGGGTAAAATTGAATATTGTCATATTTAAAAACTAGGCATGTGGACTAGTTTTGCATGTAATGTTTCATTAGGGCACACATCCCTTGCCATTGTTTAGTAACAAATCAATAATTTTGAAATTATTAAAGAAACTCATTAGATGGTTCATTTCATTTTGAGTCTGATCCAGATGAAACATATGCATGGCCATATTGGGAACTGAATAAAACAATGAGATTTATGTCGTGATCTGTCGAGAATGAAACTGGGGAAGGACAATGCACTCCTTTCCAGTCAGAACACAACTTTCAGGTGTTTAACAGATTTTATAGACCACCCACCTGTAGAGAAATTGCTGATTCTTAGTCCATCACAACTCACTACTCAGATTTTCACATATGTGGGCAAGTTGAAAAATGACTCTAACATTTGGGTCATAAGTTGCGTCTAGAAAGACCTCAGAGATATCTGCCTCTGTTTGGTGACACTCATGTCAGAACTCAAAATCAACAGCCACCTGAACTTTCTGAATCTTATCGTAAGTACTCATAATGAAAATTACAGAGATAGGGAGAAGCAAAGTTATACCATAAGAGGGCTTGAAAATGAGGAGAAAAATTTTAATATTATGGTTTCGCTTAAATATTAATCTTAACTCAATTGAGATGGCTCTGTTATTTGCCATGACATAATAGTCCAATCTTACAACTTGCTCTTGATCTTACACTCTTTATTTACCGTACTACGTACATAATGACACAAATATACTTCAAATATACCAGCTTAGAAGATCTCACATTCTTACTGTCCTGAACCAACTTTTACTCTTGTGCCAATTGTCTCCATGCTCCCCATGCCTTTTGTTAATGTTTCCCTGTAATGTCTCATTGGGGCACCCATCCTTTGCCAAATTCGATGAAATTCACTGCAAAAATCAGCTTAACCATGAGAGAATTAGCTTAGCTCTATAAAATGGAAACTAATCCAATTTGAACAATTCCCCCTCGCTCATAACCGGTGTCAGATTGCCAAGAACTATTAGCTATTCTGCTTGCTCCATTTCTTCACCTATCTCAATCCTTTATGCCTACTCATAACAGAAATCCAGAGACAACTACCTGTTTGAAGTGTTTCTTTTAAATTCCCCCCAAGCTTCTAAAACTTATCTTGAAAAACCCAGCTCTTTATCCTCTGATGCCATTGGCTCTCACATGGATCAATACACCTGGCCCCCTTTTGTCACCTCTGTGATATATTTTAAGTGATATATAAACTTCAAGTTTTTACTGGCAATTATTGTTGAATATGTTTCAACAAAATTGCAGATATTAGGTATGAATCATTCATCTCGCATTGATATTGAGGGGCAATAGCATGAAGCTTTATGGCAGCTGGAATCTTCCATTATATGACATTGATGATAAACTAATGTTCAAAATAATACATAGAGGCCTCTGTAGCAAATGTTCATCTTTAATAACAGGGGGATGTGCAATACTTTAAGATGGTAGCGAAGATCACATGGCAGTTATAAATCAATTTACCATCAACTTCATGATTTATGATACAATTTGAACTCATGCAATCATTCATTGGGAACTCAATATGCGTTTCCATTGCTTTCTTGTCAGTATCTCACTGCCTTCGTTGAGACAAATATACCAAAGAACAGGGTGCTAGCAATTCAATAGCTAATGAATCTAAACTTTTGCAACTCTAAGAAGTCTATTTTCTTGCAAGACAATTGCAAGCCACCGGTTTAGTCATCAGTGACACACAGAAAGTTGAAAGATAATAACCTTTGTTGAATGAATGTACTTTATCACTCAAAGCCTTCAGACACATTCTTTTCCACAAAATAAAGAGGTTATTCTGTCATTGTGACTGGCACGACAGAAAAGCTTTATACTCTTTTGGTTGGAAAATAGACATATTATTGCCGAGAGAGGGCAGCAGCAGTCTAGGCAGATTGTGTTCACAGCATGTTTCATTTATGATTTCTTTTCATACTTCTTACATTTTGTCCTTCAGAATCAAGTGAATGGAAATTACTTTAATTCAAATAATAGTCCTTTATATCTTTATTATTCATGGTGTTGGAGAGTTCTTCGAATATTTGCTGTTGTTGAGGTCATGGCACAGTGATTGGCAGAATATGTTCTGTTCATTAATTTACATGGAAAAGGTTAAAACCAATCAGTTTAAGGGTTAGCACACTAAGAGAATGCTTCGGAACATCATGATTATATCTCCACCCTGATTCAGATGATGGTGATCTCTGGGTCAGACAAGAGCTGAAGAATATATTGAATTTAGAGGGAAGCCATGATTTTAATGCAGCTTTATTAGTGAAAAACGTAAACTTTTAACTTGACATTTCCTGTAAGTGTTTGCACCGGTAGCATTAAAACGCTGGTTTTGCGGATGCCAATGATTCAAAAATTGGCTTTCGTCAGTGATAATGGACTTTATGAAGCAAACGTGATACTTTATCAGCTCAATTTATTTATTCTGTGCATGGTGAGAATAAAGTAACAACACACATTCTCATTGTTTCTAAACATTTGATACATTTGACAGTGCAACTGGTGACTGACATAAAGTTCTAGGAACAAGATGGCAGGAGGTTCTACCTTGATGATACTTGATATTTCTTCTCAAGAAGTTGCACACAGCTGGGACAGGTTATGGCTATTCCATACTTGCTCTAATTGATACTTTGACAAAGTGCCCAGCTGCTGTGTGAAATGCTATGTTGGATGACAAGTTTCATTGAGTGAAGAGTTTCATAAAGAAGTTGACATATATTTTCCAAATTCACTAGTCTTTCCAGATTTCTTTTTCAAAAATAAGATAAGCAAGCACAGAAACTCCAGTTTAAAGCACTCTAATCTGGCAGCTATGTTGAAGTGGAATGTAACATTGCCCAGGCCATTTGGTAGGCCAGAAATGTGTCTCTTGGATGGAGCATAGTATTGAATCATGGGCATTATTAGATTCCCCATTCAGTCCAGTGTATGCCTTTTGTAATTTATCACAGAATTGCAGTATTATTAAATAGCTACACTACACATATGGGTCATTGTGCCAAGAGCAATCCTCTGCAAGAGAAAATCAGCTAATCTCACTACCCACCCATTTCTCTGCAGCTCTACAATTTTCTTTTTTCTTTTTGGATGATTATCCAATTCCTTTGTGAAAAGAATGATTGAATCTGTCTCCCTTATCTCAAGCAGTACATTCCAGATCATAAACATTCACCGTGTAAAAAAAAACATTTTTTCCACTGTTGCTAGGTTTTTTTGCATTATGTTGATGTCCTCTGGTTCTTGAATCTTCTGCTAAAGGGCACAGTTACTCCCTATGTACTCAAATCTCCCCTCAACCTTATCTAAGGTCAGCAGATTCAGCTTTTGCAATGTGTCTATATTGTCACGACCACAGGTCATAATAATTGAGGAAGACTATGGAATGTCAAATCTTATGGATGTCAAAGAATTTACGAAGACTTCAAAGGGAAGAATTGTCATGTAAACGGAACTGTTACCTTCCACGAAATATCTCAGGCTGTGAACATGATGGGAGAAAAGGGAACAGTTAGGGTGGGAGACATGCTTATTTTTACTTCTTTTAAGAATACATAAGAGCAGACATTAAAAGTTAGTTTGAACCCTGGTCTATGTGTGCGAGGTGGTGAGGGTCAGAGCTGACATAACACCTAATCATCCTTTTTAAAAATTCATTCAGGCCAGTATTTATTGCCCATCCCAGAGGGCAGTCAAGAGTCAACCACATTGCTGTGGGTCTGGAGTCGCATGCAGGCCAGACTAGATTAGGATGGCAGTTTCCTTTCCTAAAAGACATGAGTGAACCAAATGGAATTTTCCAACAACAGTTTCATGGTCATAATTAGATTCTTATTTCAGATTTTAAAAAATTGAATTCAAATTCCTTTTCTGCCATGGCATGATTTGTCCCCAGGTTCCTCCAACATTATCTGAGTTTCTAGACTAACAGTGATAATACCACTATGTCTTCACCTCCCCATCCCTGTGCTGTCGGTAAACAGAAAGAAAATCTCACACTTCATGAAAGCCAGGAAGCAAGCAAATCCATAATTGAAAAGAAATAGCACAATAGGCTTTCAGCTGACCTGCAATGTCAAGCATCTCAAAATCAACCACTTTGTACCAACATCAGAGATATCTGTGTCACTGAACTTAACATCCACAATATCACATAATCTACTCTTCATGGGAATCAGAGACAAATCTGTGTACATTATTAATTTTTATCTTTTTTGTAATCTTTGCGTATGTGTGATATTATGATCTCTTCTTGTGTTTAGTAACTCATTCTTTGTTTAATACAAGAAAGCCTAGCTAGGTTGGCTCCTTTTGTGAAATATAAATTAATTTGGTTTGGGAGAAAGGCATCCACAAGGGAAGGGATCTTTTTTGAATTAACTTTGTTCTACCGCCCATTGGGGTGGATAAATAAAGAGGAACTGGTTCATCCCTCCTCACCCACGAGATTGACAGTTTGAAGTATGTCATCTTGAGCTTGAAAAACAGGAGAACTTGCCTGGGAACTCGGCATAACAATGTAACTGGGAGCAACCTCATCTGAACCATTTGCCCAAACCTTTTCTGCAACCTCTCTAAAACCTCTATATTCTTCCTAAAGGATGGTGCCCAGATTTGGAGACAATGAGACAATAAGATATAGGAGCAGAATTAGACCATTCAGCCTGCTCCACAATTTGATCATTGCTGATCTGTTTCTCTACCCCATTCTCCCCTTTGATCCCATTATTAATCAAGAACCTATTTATCTCTGTCTTTAATAGACTCAGTGACTTGGCCTCCACAATGGGTTTTATGGATTCATCACCCTCTGGCTGAAGAAATTCCTTCTCATCTCAGTTGTAAAGGGTCCCTTCACTCTGAGGCTGTGCTGTCAGATCCTAGAATCTTCTACTAGTGGAAATATCTTCACCACATTCAGTCCATACATTCTGTAAGCTTCAATGAGATCCTTCCTGCTTCATCCTTCTGAACTCCATCGAGTACAGATCCAGAGTCCTGAAGCACACTTCATATGACAAGACCTTCATTCCTGTGAACCTCTTCTGACTCCCTCCAAAGCCAGCACGTTTTTCCTTAAATACACAATCCAAAACTGCTCATAATATTCCAAATGTGGTCTGACCAGAGCCTTATATAGTCTCAGTAGTACATCTCTGCTCTTGAATTCTCATCCTTTTGAAATGAATGGTAACATTGCATTTGCCCTCCTAGAAAGTCAAGTTCAGGCTGAAATAGTTTTTTGCAAAGGTTTATCATAACTGTGTGGTTTTTGTATTCTGTATCTATTTACAGATTGATCTAACTGTCAAATTTTGTTTTTTTTGAATAATTGCATTGTGTTGGCATGAATATTCATTTTCTTCTTTTTACTTAAATCATCATCATGTTCTGCTCAGAAAACCAGGAGGAGGAAAATATGACATTCACTAACCTTTCTGAAAAGTATGTTTTTAGAAAGAGTTCAATAAAAAAATTGAGCAGTGAAGAATTATCAAAGCAAGCCTATTGATCCAAAGAGCAATAATAAACCTGTGACAGTTATATTTTGTCTGTCGGTGGGTGGGAGGGTAAAGGGGGAAAGCATTAATTTGAAATGGATGAGTAAATTGTTCAGCTGTGACTCTTTCTTGAAATGAGCAAGCCTTTTATTAAAGTAACAATAATCGCACTGCCAGCTGTTACAATAATCTTGGCAATGTCAATTTTTTCCTCACCCGGCTGGATTTCATGTTATTAAAGTTCACGTGTTGAAAATGCATTTTCACCTCCTTGCCCTATTCAACCCTTGGTGCTCTGCAGAATCTGCGCTTTGACCTCTTACTCTGATTTCTCCATTTTCAAACTAGGCGCGTAATGACAGATGACCTTTCGTCAGTTGTTATTCCAGAGAACACTCTGTCCTTCAAAGCTTTTTGACATGAGTTACAGAAAAGAATCAGACACATACTGCTGTCCACTGTCCTTCAATCAGTAAGACATCTACCATCCAGATATTACAAAACTGCCCCCACTTCCTGAGAAGACTATTGTTTTCAGTCTCTCCCCTTCTTACGTCCCGACTTACTCATTCTTTTGTCCTGCTTGGATCTGCCTTATCAGCCTTGGATTTCAGTGAACTTACAAATTAAAGGCAATTTCCACACGTTTGGCTCGGATTATCACTCCTGTTATTTGGTGAGAGAAAGGTAGAGAAGAGCAGAAACCTGACAAAGGCATGTCAACCAATTATGATCTTGGTTTGAATGTTCCCTCCCTGGAGAGGCAAGGGAGGTGGTAAGAAGGGAAAATGATTCAAGTTGGGAATGAATTGCCCAATTCTAACTACATCACTAATTACACTTGGGTGGGGAAGTTGACTAGACTCACCAGCAATTAAGATTGGCAACCAGTCAATCAATGGTTAGTTTATGGGTAGCAATGGCTACTATCCTGATGACTAGCCTTCCCGGCTGGCATAACATTTAGCTGGTGTCCTGACTGGGAACCAAGGCAAACAGCCTGCTCATTTTGGGGGGAGGGTGGTCTTCATTTGCCCCAAATAGGCAGGCCATTGTAAGCATGGATGGTCACTGAAGGCCCCCCATCCTTGCCTCTGACACCCTTCCCCACCCCCGACACGCTTCTCCACGTGATGTGATGTCCATCCCACGCGAAGCGAAAACGAACCACTTGCCTACTAATTCTGAAGACTAAGCCTTGATCTCTGACTGGTTAGCAGATCCTGGTGAGTTGGTACTGTGCTTTCAAAATGTGTGACATGCTGAGAAACTTGCTGGTCAGCTTTTTCGCTCATGATTCACCAAGCCAACTCAGTAATAGGTGGGTGTGCTGAGTCATTTGGCACTGATCTATCCTGGCCCGTATTTACATGGTTGATTGGACACAGAGTGGTCGTTCTCAAGGCCTGATGACAGAGTCTCACTCATAGTTGCAGATTGTGAGTCATACACTTTGTAGATTTGAAGGGGCAATCTGTAAGGAAAATAGATCTGAAAAGATGTAAAAATAAAACAAAGGCTGCTCACATTTTGTTTCAGAAGGAATGACTGACAAGGATGCACAGAGGCAGAGATTTATTGACTATTTCATTCTTCTATGTGGATATGTTATCACATAGTAAAGAATATATAATGTTTCCTTGGCTTGTATGGACTATAGCGTGCAGTGTACTGAAGAATTAGCCATTTGGCTTATAGCTCAGACATGATTTCCTTCCATCAAATACACAAATAAAATTTACTGCAAGCCAGGACAAACTGTTATAGGATTAGGATCTCTGGGAACCATCTGCAGAGATCAGATAATTGAATAGCTCAGTTGCAACTGCAGCTTGATTCTGCTACCCGAAGGCAGCTTCTTTATGTACTTTCCAGATAAAGGCAGATGTGCAAAAGGTTCCTTTTATTTTGCTGACGTATTAGCAATAAAAAGATTTTGTAGGAAAGGTCATTTCTCAGAGTTGGACGTGAACATTTTGACAATATTGAATGAATTGAAAGCATGTGCAGCTGGCTTATTGTGGACGCTTCATAATTAGTGTGAAATGTCTCATTCAAAACTGGCTTGTAATGTGATAAAGTGCATTCATCCCCTCAACTAATATAACCTTTTCTAATTTGTAGGGTTTGATCAACCCTTTTTGCCTCCAAAATTATTTTATCCCCCAGGCAGGATGTGAGAAAGAATGCTCTGAACCCAATCCCAGCTTCAGCTGCTGTGCTTCTCTATATTGACCATGTGATACTATGTTGGGCCTCCCTGAATGTTTCTCCTAGAATTCTTTCCTTTGATCCTCTGGCATCTGAGACCTGAGAATGCAAAGGGACAGAATTCAGGAGCTCGGGCCCATTGTCTCATCATTCTCTGATTGGATACTTCCACATGACAAGTGTTCATTGAATCATAGAATCCCTACAGTGTGGAAGCCGGCCATTTAGTTCATCAAGTTCACATCGACCCTCCGCAAGGCATCCTACCTTGAGCTATACTTCCTACCTGTAACCTTGTATTAACCCTTGGCTAATCCACCTACTGTGCAGATTCCTGGCCATTATGGGCAAGTTAGCATGGCCAATCCACCTAACCTCCATGTCTTTGGACTGTGGGAGGACACCAGATCACCTAAAGGAACCCGAGCAGATATGGGGAGAATGTGCAAACATCATATAGACAGCCATCTGAGGCTGGAATAGAATCCAGGGCCCTGGTGGTGTGAGGCAGCAAAACCAACCACTAAGCCACCGTGTCATGTTAAGAGAGTCTTTTGCAGTCTATCTACAAAACAGAATTGGAGATACAAAGGATTGAATTGCACCACTGGCTTCAGAAATCTAACACGAGACTATGCCTACATGTTCTGACAACCTTTGACATTTTTCAGTCACCCTGTTCAGAGATGTTCTAACACACTTGAGGAGCAGGTCAAACTTTTTTTAAAAAGTCATAGACAGGCCGTAGATGTCACTGGCTGAGCCAGCATTTAATACCTATCCCTAATGGCCCAGAGGACCATTGGGGGTCAACCTCACTACTGTGGGTCTGGAGTCATATGTAGGCCAGACTGGATAAGGATGGCAGTCTTCCTCCCTAAAGGACATGAGTTAATCAGACTGGTTTTTATAACAATCTACAATGGATTCATTGTCATCATTAGATTTTTAATTCCAGATTTTTGCTGAATTCAAATTCTACCATCTGGCATTGTGGAATTCAAACCCAGGTCCCCAAAAATCATCTGGCTCTCTGGTTTAATTGTCTAGCAATAATACCAGTCAGCCATCACCTCCCCATCTTGAGCCAGGGTCTCGTGCTCAGTGGTAGAGACATTGTCACTGTGCCACAAGAGCCCTTAGCTCATAATCTTGCTACAGGAGTGCTGCTAACTAACCTGCTACTGGTCTGCTCCCCACTTACGGAAGTTGGGAAAGCTTCTGCTGCTGCTCATCCAGTCAGAAGCTCAGCAGCTCCAGTGTCTTGACACATTCAGTAGAAAAGGTGGACACTGCTGAAGCAGGCCAGGATGACTCAAACTGTGAAAGTGCCTGTAGACTGGGACTGAGGGTAATAGACTGCACAAGATGGAGAGGAAGGTCCTCCCTGATTGGAGGCAGAATAGGAGGGGATTGTTTGGGATATAGGGAAAGGTATTTTGTGTCTGCAAACTCCACTTTAGGCCATATGGTTATTAATTCTGATGGCCCCCGGTCTTTCATATGGATATTGCCCCCATAAAGCAATATGGACTCATTTTACTCTCTTCTTTTTTGAACAAGGGTCTAACTTTTCTCAGCCATTTAGATTGCACCTCAGTATCTAAGGATTGAAAGATTGAGGATTGCACCTCTACAATTTCTACACTCTTTTCCTATTAGGATGAGTGCCAATAAGCCTGGCTAACCGATTCACTTTTAAGTACTGCTTGAATTTTCAACACAGCCTCTATTTTCTATTGCATCCAGTATCTTGTCAACATCTCTGTTTGTCCTTAGCAAGGCCTCTTGCTTGTTAAATGCCGACTGTGCATGTCTTCCTTGGTGGTTTTGAGGTAGGTTTGGGAAGTGAATTATATCTTTAATTGTGTTAAGAGGAAATGCTTCTTAATAAGCAACGATTAATTGGGAACTCAAATGAATCCTAATTGATTTTGGCGCCAAGCTGTCCGAGCTCTGTCCAAAAATGGTTACACTTTATAAAAGTAACCATAGCAATGGGGCATTCGAAAATGTTCTCTCACAATTCTAATTGGCAGACCAGACAAAGAACTAGTGTCTTTTGTTTGTTTTGCAATTTCCTGTGAGAGAAAACAAGGATGATGTAAGATTTGTGGGAATTTCTAAAACTTGCTCTTTTTGAAGATCAACAGTTAATAAGGCTCATGGGTCCCACAGCTTTTTGGGCTGGAGATCTATGGTTTGCAAATGTTCATCTAGTTTTGCTCAATAACATTAGAATTTCAAATAATGTTTAAAACTATTTCATAAAAGGCTGCATAATAAAACTTTGCTGGGTCAGTGATCATGAATCTGATACAACATAGTCTTCTGATGCACTATTGCTTCCAGGATCTAGATTTAGAAGAGGAACACTTTGCAAGATGCATATTTTGCTGCAAGTAATGTAAGGTTAGAAACCAAATACCATTTAAGCTAGCTAATAGATCAGAAGACCATAAGATGTAGGAGCAGAATTAGATCATTCACCCCACTGATTTTGCTCTGCTGTTCGATCATGGGTGATATGTTTCTCAATCCCATTCTCCTGCCTTCTCCCCATAACCTTTGATCCCCTTACTTCAGAATCAAGCATCACTCATTTTGCCCATGAGTGTGTGCATATATATATATATATATATATATATATAAATGTATATATCGATGCACACACAAACACAAATACACACACCCATGTACAGACAATGTTATTTTAATTTTACAGAGCCTTCAGCTATTCAAATTTACTTGTGCTATTTTCATGTTGGCTCACTGGGGTTTATTGTTTTATGGTGGCATATCTTGGCTTTTAGATAAAAAAGCCTTTTTGATTGTGTAATGGGTGTCAGGTAATTCGAGCTTTCAGTGAGATTGAGGTGCACAGGTACTTTAGAGAGATGTGAGGCAGCCTGTGTGTTTAGTATGTACTATTAAAGCAGGCTTCAGAAAACCCTGAACTTGTGCTGCTCAGATTTTTATGCTTCAGATCCTCACTGGAAAGAACCTGCCAAGAAGAAAAAAAAACTGTCCAGCCTGGATCGTTCCTTGGGATTCTTTCCTCAACATTTTTGGCTGGATACTAGTTAATTCAAAATTCATTCCGATTCTATCATTAAAACAATGTCAAGAGAGCAGGCTCCGTTTGGTGTGTGTAAATGTTTGTATATATGTATATATATTGTTGCAACCAAGTCCAGAGGAATGAACAAATGCCTGTTCTTTTTTCTCATGAGGTTGCCATGTCAGAGTATGAATTTTCATTAAAAAAATGTGCTTTTTTTCCAATTCAACTTAGTATTTCATCATGTGTAAAACTTTGAATAAACAAACTAAATAATTACCTCTTAAGTTAATCAACAGAAGGAGTTTGTTTCATTGTAAACTCACCCAAGCAAAGTATAAAACTTATTAACAAATGTTCTGAATATCCTGCAACATATACACATGCATACATACATGTACACAGACTAAACTGTAAGAGTTAAGAACAAGTAACAGGGTCAGTGGAGGTGGAATTAAAAATAAAGTTTGGAGGCGAAAGAAATATTTATTCCGATGTTGATTTTGAAGTTCCAGTGTGGGTTGTGTTTGAATTGGTTGTTCATTTGGCCATAGTCTCTTTTATAGTGCAATCACTCCTTTTCCCTGAGTTCATGATCTGGTACTTAAAAATTCCTTTTATGTTCAAATTCTTTATGTGTGAGGTATTCCAATTTGAAGAGTCTAAGTTTCAAAACAATTATTGATAGAGAGATGATGTTATTCCAATCTGAAGGCCTTTTGTGTTATTAAAATGGCTGTTTTCATCCTTTTCTGGGTTGCTGTTTAAAAAAAAGAATTCTCACCTCCTACATGCCAGAAAGATGGCTGCTGTCACGTGACTGATTTTTAAATTTCATGGTCTCATCAAGCAGCAGTTAGAAAATTTATACATGAAAGGTGGTGTCCAACAAAGATAGTCAATCAATTATATGCAGTTAGCCATTATGATAGGCAAAGATGTATGAATATTAGTCTATAAATTATTAAAAAGAGCAAGGGAAACAAGACATGGAAGCCTCAGAATGGGAAGCGAGTCCCAGTACAGCGCACATACCTTGGTGTAGCTGAGTGATGGTGAGGAGTGGGCTGGAGGCTGGAGTGGAGCAGGACAGTTCTTGGACTCGGGCTTGGTGTGGGCAGTCAGACTACGTGCTGATTTGCTGCTATTTGAATCTCTTTACTGGACTGTCATGTCAATCCTTTAACTATGTTATAACTATCTTATTTTTTAGACATTCTAAGTAATGCTACAACTTTTCCTTTTATTCCTCTTTGTATCCAAGATTTGTACCTAGGTACTTGTATCTAGATGGTGCCATTAGAGGCAGCTATTGTAAAACCTTTTCACTGTATTCCTGTACATCTATACTGGATTACACATGGTAATAAAGGATATTCTATTCTATTCCATGATCAATCCTCCATCAGATAAGAAGAAGGTGCCCATACATTGAGCAGGCTATTGTCTACATCGAGTACTGTAGACAGCACCTATGCCATCTTCAATAAAATCAATTCCGCAGCAATGTTATTGAGGCACCTATTTTGTAATTCCATATGGAGCTCGGATTGTCATGGTTATAAAGCTTGTGCATCCATTTTAAAATATAGTTTCCTGACTCATACAAAGTTATTTTCATGCAAACAAATGTCTCAAGTATTAAATCAGTCAATGAAATTAAAGACTAATAATGCCTATATTACAGTTTCATGACAATGTATAAAGCTTTGTAGGTGTGCGGGATGGAGGGGAAGCAGGGAAATGCAAATCTTGAATAGTAAGTTTACGCAAGACATCTAACCAAACAAATCATTGTGTCTTACTACATGTCATGTAGTTCATAGTCTATTTCTGGACCTGCGAATCAGATAATCACACTTTTCAAATCTGGTTGAAGGAAAGAAAAATAAGATACATGCTTTCTCATTATCGTTCTCCCTGTTTGTGAATGTAATCTGGCAGTATTACTGGCAATTATTATGCTGGCATTAATAGATTACCAAAAGTCACCCCTAGGCAGAGATACTAGTGTAGACATTCATTATTATGCATTCTGCCAGTGTTGGACACGTTGCTTCGAAGTGAGAGGCAATCTGTTACTGGTCTCTCTCTCTCTCTCTCTTAGCTGATTTTGGAACAAACCAACCAAAGCACAGTCATACTCTGGTAAGCACAGTGTAAAACTCGCTTCCCTGTTGTAATTGCCACAGTTAACAGACATAATCTAACCTTTAAACTAGGAATCAGTCTGAACTGATTCAGTACTTTACTCCAATTATATCTTACGACTTATAGAGCAGCATGAAATTGGTACCAAATGCATATCATCCCCAGTACAAAGATTTGCAATCTGAAAGAAATGTAACGTAAAGACGAACCTTAACGGACAAGCTTGAAACTGTTTTTATTCCACTGACAACACAGTCTTGTTTTCAAAGTGATACTTCTGCATAATTCACCTTGCAAATGCAACAATGCTTGTTTGCTCGTGGCGCATATATACTTGTGATTGCGGCACTCTCATTTTGTTAGATGCATTGATTGAAATCTATACAAAATGATAGCTTACATCCCTACGAATATACACACTGTCAAATCGTGTGTGAAAAACAACATTGTCGACAAGAAAAGTGACCTCATCTCAGCCCTCTGCCAACCCCTCTGTTGAGCTGGTATCTGTGCTTCCTTGACCCCTGTTCTGGCTGTAGCTCACTCGCACCTGGGGTCTCACCACATGCAGATCCCACTTCCATCCAATCTTCTAATTCATGTGCAGTGTTGATATCTGAGATGTTGCGATGCGTTGGTATATGTTAGAAATTCATAATTTTTTTGTTCATAAAATGGACAAGATTTTTTGATTGGGGCGAATATGGGATGTGAAATGAAGAATTAAGTATGAACAAAACAATGTCTTTAAATAATGTGGCTGACCATGGTCCCAGAAATGGACATGCCAGTAATAGTAAGCACCACTTGTTCCTCGTGAGTATGGATCTAATCCTACAAGACGGCAGGGGCAGCGCTGGTTGGGCAGCGTTCTGGGAATCCTGAGCCCAAATGCTCCCCAACACCAGGCCAGCTGTATCCTTCTTTCTCCTTTTCTCTTTCACCTTCATTTCTTTCTCTTCTTTTTGGCGATGATGACGAAAGAAGGCAACATTGCTGGCGGCGAGAGTGGGAGCAGGCAGCCTGGGGCAGCTGGGGGGTGAGAGCAGGAGCTGGAAAAGGCTTCCTGTGGTGGTAGTTGCAGGAACAGACTGCAGATTGCCAGCAGCCTGTGGTGGCAGGGCCAAGGTTGAACTCTTGTGCGGAGTGTGAGCCCAGCACGGCCAGGCACTTAGGGAATGTGGTGTTGAACTGTTTACACCGCTTGTTTGTTTTTCTACCTTTTAGTGAGAGGACTGTAATGCTTAACATTTTAAACTCTGTTTTTCTTCTTTTTTCTGCTTTGTACCTAAGGTTTTGTAGCTAAGTACCTTGTACCTGAGATGGTGACGTAAGTGGCAACCTGTAAACTTCTCACTGTACTCATGTGAGTACGTGACAATAAATCTAATTCCTTTCTGTTTAGTTCCTTCTGCTTCTTTTTGTGTGTCACTTTACCATTTAAGAGTGTGCCAGTGAGTGCACTGCAATCTGACTGATGTGGTTGTATCATTGAAGAGTTGACAGTGCATGGAAGCTGTGTGATGTGGGTGTGAGTGTGCAATGAAGCATATGACTATCAGGACTGAGTTCTGATTGATAAAAATTGTTGCTAAATAAGGGCATTGTGATTTGAGTCTGAGGCGAGTGGTATAGTTAGGGAGGTACGGCCTTTGAAGATGCCTGCACTGGTCTTGACTGTTCCTGTGAGACCTTTGAGCTACTTGTAGCAGAGTAGCCAGGTGCTAGGGGCTTGAATCCCGACCAACTTTAACATAAGTCTGTTTTCATTAATCTCAAAGCACATGAATAGAAGGTGATTTTCAAAATCCACCTCACAACAGGGATTTTCCAGTGGCCATGGAGTTGTTATTTCAGTGTAGATTGGAGCTGTGACAGTCGCTGATACCAAAGAAATTGACTGAGAAATTGATGATTTTACTTGGCCACTCCTCCATGCTTGGAATCCTTTGAAAGCGTTTATTGAAACTAGAGAATTCAAATGGTTCCAACAAAAGGTGAGGCAATAGCCGAGTGATAGTACCTGGGTTAATGCAGAAACCCAGGTAATGTTCTGGAGACCCAGGTTGAATGACTGCCATGGCACATGGTGGCATTTGAATAATAAAAAATGAATTTAAACAATTCATTTATTGAATTTAAAATAAAGATGACCACGAATCCATTGTCAATTGTTAGAAAAACCTATTGAGTTCACTTGTATCTTTTTAGTGAAGGAATTTGTCACCTTTCCCTGGTGTGGTCTACATGTGACTCTAGACGCACAGCAATGTGGTTGAATCTTAACTGCCCTCTGGGCAATTTGGAATGGGCAATGAATACTGGCCTAGGCAGCGATGCCCTCACACTGAGAAAGAATTTTTAAAAATGTAAAATAGTGACTCAGGCCCAGCCAGAGCCCCACTGCCATCAGATTCTTCCACCACTTGCAAGACCAAGTCGCCGGCACCACCATCAAATCTTACTCAAAACCTGACTCATCTCCACCCCTGTTAAAGAGGAGTTGTTAAGGACTCGAAAGAATTTAGAACAATGGGGGCGGGGGATCTTGTTGAAATTTACAGAAAACTGAGAGGTCGGACTAGAGTGGATGTGGAGGAGGTGTTTCCTTTAGTAGGGCACAGACTCAGTGAAAGGATGGTCCTTTAGAACTGAAACGAGGAGGAATTTCTGCAGCCAGAGGGTTGTGAATCTGTGGAACTTATTGCTGCAGAGGGCTGTGGAGGCCAAGTCATTGAATGTATTTAAGATAAAGATAGATAAATAGATAGATAGATAGATAGATAGATTCTTGGTGAGTAAGGGGATTAAGGTTTATAGGGAGAAAGTAGGAAAATGGGGTTGAGAAACACGTCAGCCATAAATGGTTCAGAAAAGATTTACAAGAATGCTGCCAGGGTTTGAGGGTTTGAGCTATAGGGAGAGGCTGAAGAGGCTGGGACTGTTTTCCATGGAGGCTAAGGGGTGACTTCAAGGAAGTTTATTAAATCTTGAGGGGCATGGATAAGGTAACTAGACAGGTTAGTTCCCTGAGGTGGGGTAGTCCAGAACTAGAGGGCACAGGTTTAGGGTGAGAGGGGCAAGATATAAAAGGGACCTAAGAGGCAACATTTTCACACAAAGGGTGGTCCGAGTATAGAATGAGCTGCCAGAGGAAGTGGTGGAGGCTGGTATAATTACAACATTTAAAAGGCATCTGGGTGAGTACATGAATAGGAAGGGTTTAGAGGGATATAGTCCGGATGCTGGCAAATGGAACTAGATTAGGTTGAGATATCTAGTGAGCATGGACGAGTTGGACAGACGGGTCTATTTCCATGCCGTACATCTTGTTGACTCTATGATTCTATGAATGGCGGGGCAAACGTGATGGGCTCAATGGCCTAATTCTGCTCCTATATCTTCTGGTCTTATGGAAGAGACCCAATCCCCACCCCATCTCCGACTGTCCTGTTCTCCACTCAAATGTGTAACTCTCTTCTTTGCAAGAAAAGGGTCAGATTGGCAATGTGTATCAGACTGCCACTCTTTGGAAAATTTGGCATAGAATGGTTTTTTGTCTTTGCCAGAGCAAATGGAAGATTATACCAATGAAAAGAGATTAAAAAAAGACATAAATAGATACATCTAAATTTCAAGCTGAAACATATCAAAGTGCTTGGTAAGATAGACCTCAATATGTATTGACCCTGCCACAATGTGATGAATGCACAAAGTATTTCTTGGACGGTATGATGGCTCAGTGGTTAGCACTGCAGCCTTACAGCTGCAGGGTCCCAGGTTTGATTCCAAGCCTTGGGTGACTGTCTGTGTGGAGTTTGCACATTCTCCCCATGTCTGTGTGGGTGTGCTCTGGTTTCCTCCCACAATCCAAAAAAATGTGCAGGTCAGGTAAATTGGCCATGCTAAATTGCCCGTAGTGTTAGGTAAAGGGGTAAATATAGGGGAATCTAATTAGGTACTTTTGGAATGCAGTCACTTTTCTAACAGAGAAAATGCATCCGTTAACTTGCTCACAGCAATTTTCCACCAGAGTCATGTAATAATGATCCAAAAATCTAATCTAATGACGTTGTGAGGGGTAAATCTGAGCAGATCACTAAGAGATTTAACTCACCTGCTGCTCTAGTTCAAATAGTAGAATGGAATATTTACATCATTAGACACGACAGACCAAAACTCGGGTTAATTTCTTACCTGAGAAATGGCGCCTCTGGTATTGCACCATACAGTACTCCCAATATCGCACCTGGTAGCGAAACTCTGTGCTGCTTGACTTTTCCTTCCAAGATCATTTCTGTTCACAGAATACTGCATAGAGGCATCACTCTTGTGCTACACAATAGAAGCTAAAGGAATGCTGATCCATCACTGAACATTATCACTAATACAATAGATAGCAGATAGTCATGGTATTTATTATATTTAATCTGCTCTTCTTCCAGCTAAATATCCTTGGACCTGTTGTCTGTCTTTTAGTTGACCTTCTAACTATCCATACAAAATAACACTTGGAGTTCACACTCCTTCTTTCTTGATGAAATTTACCTTCATTTAGAAAATATAATCCCCAAAAGGAAACCTTAGGCCTTTGACCTACTCTTGCACTGCCCTGTTTTAACCATTCCAAACTGCAATGAAATAAATCATAAGTCACACAACACCAGGTTATAGTCCAACAGGTTTATTTGAAATCACAAGTTTTTGGAGCATACCCCCTGACCTTTACCTGAAGAAGGATCTACGCTCCGAAAGCTTGTGATTTCAAATAACCCGTTGGACTATAACCTGGTGTCATGCGAGGCCACTTTTGTAATATTGCAATTCTGGCCTCCTTCCTATTGTAAGGATGTTGTGAAACTTTGAAAGGGTTCAGAAAAAAATTGACATAGATGTTGCCAGGGTGGAGGGTTTGAGCTGTAGGGAGAGGCTGAAGAGGCTGAGGCTGTTTTCCCTGAGTGTCAAAGGCTGAGAGGTGACATCAGAGAGGTTTATAAAATCATGAGGGGTGTGGATAGGATAAATAGACAAAGTCTTTCCCCAGGGGTGGGGGAGTCCAGAACTAGAGGGCATCGGTTTAGGGTGAGAGGGGAAAGATATAAAAGAGACCTAAGGGGCAACGTTTTCACACAGAGGGTGGTGCATGTATGGAATGAGCTGGAGGAGGAAGAGGTGGACGCTGGTACAATTGCAACATTTAAAAGGCATCTGGATGGGCCTATGAATAGGAAGGGTTTAGATGGATGTGGACCAAGTGCTGGCAAATGGGACTAGATTAGGTTGGGAAATCTGGTCAGCATGGACGAGTTGGACCGAAGGGTCTGTTTCCGTGCTGTATGTATCTATGACTCTATGACTTCTGACTTTGTCCACCACAGACCAACACAGGCACCTCCACATCATGGCAAGAAATAAGAAATGACTGAAATAAACCTGTTAGCACACACTATTGGTGCTAATAACTCTTTAACTCCAGGGAGTATCATTCGCCTGATTACATTCACTTCACTGAAGTGTATGCTGTCAAAGAAGCATAAACTATAAACAAAACTATTCACATGAATGAACTTTCAAAATTAAATGCTGGGGTTGCATCAACTCTGAAGAACAGCTTAAATTAATAGGACTCATTTCTAAATCTCTTCGAGCTTTACAAATAAGGAACAATCTTAATTCTCTTAAATGTGTAAATGTTATAGTGGGTTCTCTCATTGCCATCTGTCCTTGGCTAATACACACAATTTGTATCTGGTCAATTCTGTCAAGTTGGTATATTGCAGAGAACGGTATCTTGTCAGCCTCATTTTTTATTTTCTTTTGTTATTTGTTCGACTGCAATTTCCATTTCCACATTTGACTCGGCAGTTGCCTTTAACTCAAACAAAGGATTTCCAACCCAACTTAATTTTCACTGTCACATTGACTGATACTGACCAATTGCTCATTCTGTTGCTCCGAAATCTCTGTTTGAAATGTCTGTTCCACAAGAGCTTGTTTTTTTTTCTACTCCAGCATATTTGAAAGGAAAAGAAGAAACACATTTTACTTTCTGTACTTGGTTCAGAATCTTCATCTTCCTGATTCATGGAATTAAAAGTAATATAAACAATTACAGTCTAATCTACATAATTATTAGTCTTTGGAAAACATTCAACAGAACAGTTCGCATTTGTGGAGAGAGGTACTCAATTTATATCATAGGCGAATTCCAGCCTGTCTTTTGTCCACCAGAAATTATCTCGACTAGAAGCTAACTTGATTAGCAGGCTTAGACTCCTGAAGAAGGGCTAATGCCCGAAACGTCGATTCTCCTGTTCCCTGGATGCTGCCTGACCTGCTGCGCTTTTCCAGCAACACATTTTCAGCTTAGATTCCAGTCAGGCAACAAGAACTCCATTCACCAGTTAGACATTCACTCCCTCCATCACTGGTTCAGAGTGGCAGTATAGTGTACTATATACAAGAAACACTGCAACAACTCATCAATGTTCCTTCAGCAGCACATTCTAACCACAATCTCGAACACCTGGAAGGACAAGTGAAGACAATTGCAATAATTGAGATGATGATAATACTGGATAAGTCAAATCAGATTAACAGAAGGACATAAGTTTACCACACAAAATAAATGAAAAATCAAACCTAGACAATTTGGAAAGATCTTTTATCCCAACACCATCCTTTACAAATACTCAACACCTATAAAATAACATTTATAAATTCAATTTAGTTTCTTACATAACTGACAAGGTCACAAGTGTTTGATTTTGGTGAATTTCGGCACATTCACCAGATGTAATTCTTTCTGTTCCTACTTTCCATAAGACATACAAACACAAACTAACTCATTGAACTGTGAAAAACTCAGGTCTTTTTCCCATCCCTGTTTACCTAGACTGCTGAAACAGTTTAAGATTGCTTTCCAGTTCTGATGTCCTGGATCTGCTAAACTAAACTGCCTTACAGCTGGTTTGGATCGTTTCCCTCCAAGTTAGACCTGCAAGCGGTCACTCTCTCTTTTTATCTCTCTTTTGCAAATCTTAAATGAGTAAACAAATCAGCAATTATCCTATCAGGTAGCTTATTTCATCATTTAGTTTAAGTTACATGATTTGTTAGATTTCACTTGCAGCTTTTAAAAAAAAATTCTTCAGAGAAGCGAAAACCAAAAAACCATGTACCTCAACTTTGAGAAAACAAGCACTCGAAATAATCCTAATGTAGTATAAAACTTTATTACACAATGCATAAGGACACCACCATCTGCAAGTTTTCCCCAAAGCCATACACCATCCTGACTCAGAATTGCAGCACCATTCCTTCCCTATCATTGAGTCAAAATCTTAGAATTCCCTTCACAGTAGTACTGTGGCTGTACCTACACCACATAGCATGCATTGCTTCAAGAAGGGGATTTACTGCCATTTAGTCAAAGTCAATTAAGAATGGGCAACAAATGCTGGCCTTGCCAACGACAACTATAATCCATAAAAGAACAAAAAATACAATCAATATAAAAACATACAGAAAGCAAAATAAAGGGAAAGGAAGATGAGATTGAGAGAAAGAAAACAAAAACAAAAATGGTAACAAATTATATTAATATTTTAACAAAATCATCAGCAATAATTAAAAATCTGAGGAAATGAGACTTTACACTTGTAGAAGCAAATTTTCAGCAACAGACTTGTTGCTTTACAATAATTAAGATTTGTCATGCTGTTAAATATTCAGTTAACAGTGTAAGCTTTTCTAGTGTATTTCGTAACAATTAATAGGTGTGCATTGCAACTTCACAACCTTGCATGTGTTTGAACGCTGATCCACTCTGCGAGATACCTGTATAGTGCAGCTAATGGAGAAGCTGACAGTTCTGAGGTTTTGTGCTTTATAGTACCAGCAGATGTTGGCAATTGCAGGCTGATGCATTCCTTAATAATAATGAGAATTGGTAACTTTTTGGATGTCATTAAAAAATTCTTCTCTGAGGTCTGCTTCTGACACCTACCACTTATTCTGAATGGACTGTTTATGAACTGGCAAAAAGTGTCCTAATTATAGAGTCATAGAGATGTACAGCATGGAAACAGATCCTTTGGCACAACCCGTCCATGCCGACCAGATATCCCAACCCAATTTAGTCCCACCTGCCAGTACACGGCCCATATCCCTCCAAATCTTTCCTATTCATATACCCATCCAAATGCCTCTTAATTGTTGCAATTGTACCAGTCTCCACCACATCCTCTGGCAGCTCATTCCATACACATACCACCCTCTGCGTGAAAAAGTTGCCCCTTAGGTCTCTTTTATATCTTTCCCCTCTCACCCTAAACCTATGCCCTCTAGTTCTGGACT
>NC_057744.1:13692495-13752859 GCF_004010195.1 Chiloscyllium plagiosum | reverse complement strand
TGTAAATCTTTTCTGAACCCTTTCAAATTTCACAACATCTTTCCGATAGGAAGGAGACCAGAATTGCACGCAATATTCCAACAGCGGCCTAACCAATGTCCTGTACAGCTGCAACATGACCTCCCAACTCCTGTACTCAATACTCTGACCAAGAAAGGAAAGCATACCAAACGCCTTCTTCACTATCCTATCTACTGTGACCCCACTTTCAAGGAGCTATGAACCTGCACTCCAAGGTCTCTTTGTTCAGCAACACTCCCTAGGACTTTACGGTTAAGTGTATAAGTCCTGCTAAGATTTGCTTTCCAAAAATGCAGCACCTCTCATTTATCTAAATTAAACTCCATTTGCCACTTCTCAGCCCATTGGCCCATCTGGTCTAGATCCTGTTACAATCTGAGGTAACCCTCTTTGCTGTCCACTACACCTCCAATTTTGGTGTCATCTGCAAACTTACTAACTGTACCTCTTATGCTCGCATCCAAATCATTTATGTAAATGACAAAAAGTAGAGGGCCCAGAACTGATCCTTCTGGCACTCCGTTGGTCACAGGCCTCCAGTCTGAAAAACAACCTTCCACCACCACCCTCTGCCTTCTACCTTTGAGCCAGTTCTGTATCCAAATGGCTAGTTCTCCCTGTATTCCATGAGATCAAACCTTGCTAATCAGTCTTCCATGGGGAACCTTGTCAAATGCCTTACTGAAGACCATATAGATCACATCTACTGCTCTGCCCTCATCAATCTTCTTTGTTACTTCTTCAAAAAACTCAATCAAGTTTGTGAGACATGATTTCCCATGCGCAAAGCCATGGTATAGATGGCTACCACTCTGAATAACTGACAACTCTGGGATATAAAACAAGGATAATTAGTTTGTAAAGCTATAACACACATCCAAGATACCATTAACAGTGCATTTTTCACAACACCACCCTTTGTTATCATTGCATTTTCTCTTGTCTTCCGTATGCAATTTGGACATTATTTGCAGAGAACTCCCTTTTGAAAGAATGACTGAAGCTACTCTTTCATTACAGCTAAAGCGTAGTTTCCAGTTGTTCATTGCTTGCTGTTTCTGGCACTTCATTGAACTTGGAACAAATTGTAGGAGTTGATTTTGCAGAGATCATCAAAAAACCACTAGAGTAAAAAGGTTAACTTTATTCAGCAGCTAACTCTTCCAGTAAGGCACAAAATGATTAAAAAAAAACAGAAAAGCAAGCATTCACTTCAGATACAAATTGAATTTTACTTAGTCGAATGATTGATAATTTAACAACATGTGCCAGTTAATCTCATGGACAGTAAAAAATGTTATTGTGCACTGTATGTTTTTAATGTAAAATTTTGTTGGTATTGTGTAAACAAAGGTTGTTGAGAGACAGGAACACAGGGCAAAGTTTGAAAAGATATGTGACTATTAAATGGATCAAAACTCTCGTCTAAACATTTCACAGAATTTATGATGTCAGTGCTCATGATTCTTTAATTTTCCAGGTTTTTTGAGCCAAAAAAGTTATAATGTATAAATGCTGAATAAGCCCTCTATAATGCTTTTGTAAAATCAAATTAGAATTGGTGACACCTGGTAAGGCAAGCATCTGTTGCCCATCTTTATTTGCCTTTGAGTAGAATGGTTTGTTTTAGAGGTCAATTATTTGGTGAACATTGGTACAGTTCTGGAGTCACCCATTGGTCATACGAGGTGAGGAGGGCAGATTTCCTTCCGTAAGGGCACTAGTAAACCAGGTGATAATGACTGAGACTAGTTTTTCAGCTCAACAATTTTTATGAATTAATTGAATTTAAATTCTACCAGCTGCCATTGTGGGAATTGAACCCATATTCCAGAGCATTAGTCTGGGCCATTGATTACTCATCTATCAATACTAACATTGCAATATCTCATAACAATCTATGTTGACTGAGATATTAAGTCTTCTAGGAGAAAGTGAGGACTGCAGATGCTGGAGATCAGAGTTGAAAATGTGTTGCTGGAAAAGCGCAGCAGGTTAGGCAGCATCCAAGGAGCAGGAGAATCGACGTTTCGGGCTTGAGCCCTTCTTCAGGAATGAGGAAAGTGTGCCAAGCAGGCTACGATAAAAGGTAGGGAGGAGAGGGGGAGGAGCGTTGGAAATGCGATAGGTGGAAGGAGGTTAAGGTGAGCGTGATAAGGTGAGGGTGATAGGCCGGAGTGGGGGTGGGGGCGGAGAGGTCAGGAAGAAGATTGCAGGTTAGGAAGATGGTGCTGAATTCGAGGGTTGGGACTGAGACAAGGTGAGGGGAGGGTAAATAAGGAATCTGGAGAAATCTGAATCCATTGGGGTTGGAGGGTTCCTAGGCGGAAGATGAGGTGCTCTTCCTCCGGCCGTCGTGTTGCTATGGTCTGGCGATGGAGGAGTCCAAGGACCTGCATGTCCTTGGTGGAGTGGGAGGGGGAGTTGAAGTGTTGAGCCGCAGGAGTGGTTGGGTTGGTTGGTCTGGGTTTCAGAGGTGTTCTCTGAAACGTTCTGCAAGTAGGCGGCCTGTCTCCCCAATATAGAGGAGGCCACATCGGATGCAGCGGATGCAGTAAATGATGTGTGTGGAAGTGCAGGTGAATTTGTGGCGGATATGGAAGGATCCCTTGGGTCCTTGGAGGGAAGTAAGTGGGGAGGTGTTGGCGCAAGTTTTGCATTTCTTGCGGTAGGAGGGGAAGGTGCCGGGAGTGGAGGTTGGGTTGGTGGGGGGTGTGGACCTGACGAGGGAGTCACGGAGGGAGTGGTCTTTTTGGAATGCTGATAGGGGAGGGGAGGGAAATATATCCCTGGTGGTGGGGTCCGTTTGGAGGTGGCGGAAATGACGACGGATGATACGATGTATATGGAGGTTGGTGGGGTGGTAGGTGAGGACCAGTGAGGTTCTGTCCTGGTGGCGATTGGGAGGGTGGGGCTCAAGGGCGGAGGTGTGGGAAGTGGAGGAGATGTGGTGGAGAGCATCATCGATCACATCTGGGGGGAAATTGCGGTCTTTGAAGTTCGGTATTGGAACTCCGCCACACCTGGGAGCAGGTGTGGCGGAGACGAAGGAATTGGGAATATGGGATGGCATTTTTATAGGGGGCAGGGTGGGAGGAGGTGTAGTCTAGGTAGCTGTGGGAGTCGGTCGGTTTATAGTAAATGTCCGTGTTGATTCGGTCGCCCGAGATAGACATGGAGAGGTCTAGGAAGGGGAGGGAGGAGTCTGAGACGGTCCAGATAAATTTGAGGTCGGGGTGGAAGGTGTTGGTAAAGTGGATGAACTGTTCAACCTCCTTGTGGGAGCACGAGGCAGCGCCGATACAGTCATTGATGTAGCGGAGGAAAAGGTTTGGGGGTGGTGCCAGTGTAGCTGCAGAAGATGGACTGTTCCACATATCCTACGAAGAGGCAGGCATAGCTGGGGCCCATGCGGGTGCCCATGGCTACTCCTTTGGTTTATATTAAGATATTAAGTCTACTAACATTTTGCCAAGATGAGACTTGTGACAATATTAATGGTGAGTAGGTGATAGGGCAGAGATAATTGAAAAGTAGTTAAAGATAATGGAGAGGATATGCCATTTGAAGATGAACTCACTCATCTTGACAACTTGAGCAAGATTGTTAAACTTCTTGCACTGCAATGTTTGGAACAACAATTCTATTGATGTTTGACTCGTGCATAAATCTGGAGGACCTCTTGCCTTCCCTGCGAATAACGGACATCTGATTTCTACATCTTCCATCAAGTTGGTGACATCCACAAATTTTAAAAATTGTGTTTCTGATTCAGTAGCCCACATTGCACTGCGAATTGCAGCATTGCAGTAAACATTGTGGAATATAATTTTCTACCTTCTGTCACTCTGAATAAATAATCTTTTTGCAAGATTTGTGAAAGTTTGTAGCTCAGGTTGAGGTTTAGGGTGTAGCTTTGCTCGCTGTCTAGATCTATGTGTTTGTTTATGGCGTTGTGGTTGGAGTGCCAGGCCTCTAGGAATTCTCTGGCATGTCTTTGCTTAGCCTGTCCCAGGATAGATGTGTTGTCCCAGTCGAAATGGTGGATTTTTTTCCTCCGTGTGTTGGGCTACGAGGGAGAGAGGGTCGTGTCTTTTTGTGGCTAGCTGGCGTTGACAGAAATGACAGCCAGACTACTAAAACCCCTCGGAATCCTAGTAGCACACAAACCCACCAACACTCTCAAACAAAAACTAACAAACTTAAATTACCCAGTACAACCCATGGACAAAACCAACGTCGTCTACAAAATTCCAAGCAAGGACTGCCACAAACACTACGTAGGACAAACAGGAAGAAAGTTAGCGACCAGGATACACGAACACCAGCTAGCCACAAAAAGACATGGGTCAGTTGAATAATAATATTCACACCTGCATTTTTCATAACATGAAAGCATTTCTATGCAAATTTGTTATCTTTTCACACCAAGTTGAATAATTCTTACATTTTATAGCTATCACATAAAATAAGGTGCATGATTTCCTATTGTCCCAACAATGGCAGATGTGTAAATAAAGATTGGAATTGTACAGACTTCCAACATCGCCATTTGTATTTGGAACCTTTCTATTTGTATTGAGGTCACTCAATGTTCCTGTAATATAATTTGAACCTTTCCTGTCATTTTGAGTGAGTTTGGTGATTTGATTTTATCAGCTTTTCAGTATCAGTTGATATGCAATGACAGTAAGAATTGAAGATGCACTGATTTCATTCCCATCCTCACTGGGGTGACTTCTAGATGCAGGGCCACTTGGGGTGATGTGGAGTGTGATCTAACTGAATATCTGTGATTTGTTAAACATGCTGGATGGTTCTGAGACTTCCATTTTTGTGTGTGCATCAGGAGAAAGAAAGATAGTGAGAAACGCAAAAGGTCCTGAGATTACGCAGGAATAATCACTCTGCAGAGAGTGATGTCTATTAGAATGCCATTTCATAACATGCATTGTCAGTTTTCATTGCTTTTTGGGTGACTGTATATTATATATCCAATTACTCAACTTCCCAGTTCTACTATTGTCATTTACTCACTGGCAATTTCCTCATATATTGAAATTTGATGTCATATTATAGTTCTCTCTTCCCGGATCATTTTCGTTGCTAAGTTGATGCAAGTCATCAGTGTCAAGATTTAGAACCTCATTTCAATGTTTAGCATTTATTTGCAATTCCTCTCCAACTGATTGGCACTGCAGCATGGAAAATGCTTCAATCTAAAATGTAAAAGATTTTCTGATTTTATTCATCTGCATGTAACTTAGGGGTAGTCTCCTTCAAGTTTTGAAGGTCTGCTTATTCCAATCGATACACAAATAGAAGTTTTCCTGTCGAGTCTGCAGAATTTCAATTTGAGAAGCATATTAGACCATGAATGTGACTCATGCTTAAAATGAAACTGTTTACCATACTACCATGAGTGAGAAAAAATGAGAATGATTGTTTGCTCCGAAGGGGAAGCCATCTTTTCAGAAGGAATGTTATGTTTTGTGTAGGAATAGGTGAAATTGATAGTTACAAGTCAGTCAGTGATATCCTGTATCATTTGTTTTGGAAATATAGCAAACCACTCAAAAATGTTGTCTTCTCATTGCAACGTGTTGACACTGAAAAGTGTCATTTCATTACAATACAAAACGTCCAAGTTGACAAAGCCAAAAAATAAAACTCTTGTCAACCCTGTTGCCTTGCATGATATCAGCTTGGGCTGAGTTGTTTTGAGATCATGAGGTGTTTTGAGATCATGTCTCACTCTGAAGACTTGAGCACAAAACTGTAGGCTGGTTTTCCAGTGCAGTAATCACAGAGTGCTGCACTGTTGGAGATGCTGTCTTTCAGAAGAGATATTTATCAAAGATCCCATCTATCATCTCAAATAGACCCATAAAATATTCCACAGTATTAGTTTTATCACATGCATGGGTATAAACCTTTAGCCTTAATGCTTAGCCTTAGAGGAGATGGAGGGGAATATCCCTGGGTGAATAATCCAGAACCACGGCTAATGTCCTGGAGATGGGGGTTCGACATGGGGCAAATGGTGAAATTTGAATTAAGTAACAACCTGGACAAAAGAAAGTTGGAGAAAATGAGGGCTGCAGATGCTGGAGACCAGAATTGAAAAATGAGGTGCTGGAAAAACACAGCAGGCCAGGCAGTATCTCAGGAGCAGGAGAATCGACGTTTTGAGCATAATCCCTTCTTCAGGAAAGAAGGGCTTATGCCCGAAACGCCGAATCTCCTGCTCCTCAGATGCTGCCTGGCCTGCTGTGTTTTTCCAACACTACATTTTTCAAAAAAAAAGTTGGCCTACTGACAATTGTGTCATTAATGTTGATTGTTGTAGGTACTTATGTAAATGACTTAATCCATCTAGGAGGAAATCTGTCAACCCTACCTTCTGGACAATTAAGATGAGTAATAAATGCTAGCATAGGCAGTGACACTCATCATATTAATGAATAAAATAAATCTCATCTGGTTCATTTAGGCCTTTGTGGGAAGGAAAACTGCCATCCTTCTCCATTTTTGTCTACAGGTGACCCCAAAGCACAGCAATGTGGTTACCTCTTACCCATCCTCTTCAATAGCCTACTTCAATGGCAATATGTCCAGAGGTTGCAAAAAGGCATAATTTAAATGCAAGTCTTTCTTTCCCCTCAACCGGTCCTGAATTACTGCTATTTCAATATATCATATTTATTGATGTTTAGGGGTATATAAGAAAACGCACTTTATCAGTCAGTGTTGCAGTACTCCTGTTAGCCTGAGGGGTCACTAGCAGCACATTTCCTGCTTCAATGACAAAGTTCTTTCTTTGTTCGATGATAACTGTAATTAAGAAACTGCTGCAGTGCCTTTATTATGGAACATAAATGCTGCACTGGTAAATCAATATTAGAAACAAGGATTAAATTGCTTATCAAAATGTGCCAGTGTACTGTTTGTATTGTACAACGAGAGAAGCTCAAAACAAATGTGGACAAAGCCTTCATCCCATTCATCAGGCAATCATGATTAAAAAACAAACTTCATGTTGACTATTCATTTGACAGTTAGAAAATGCTTTCAAATAATTAGAACATACATTTGATAGCAGTAAAATTTAACTTTTCAGAATTGATTGCATTCTCAAAATAATTTATTTGGATTTTGTTTTCAAACATTGATATTTACAATCTTTTTAAAAATTTCATTGTGTGAAGTAAATGCTGTAAATACTTTTAAAAATATTTTCAATTTTAGAATATTGAATAAATCTACTTTCTTTGCACATGTACAAAACAGACAATTTTTTTTAATGTACTAAAAGAGATTATACATGCGTTTGCATAATACATTCATGATTCAGCATATGTCTGCTGGAAACTTGTCACATTTGAGATTCAGATTTAATTAATTGGGAAGCAAACCTAACTCACTTCTTCTGTTGCTCACTCCTTTCTTGTTGACTTACTGGGAATATTTCAAAGCTGTTCCTTATTTCTATGAAGCACAGAAGAATTTTTGGTTTATCATATCTGTACTAGCTCTTTAAAAGCATTATCCAATTAGTCTGAAATTCTCTTCACTTTCCCCATAGCCCTGCCTATTTTTTCTTTTCAAAGATATGGATCCGACTCCCCTTTAAAATTGTTGTGTGATCATGATCTTCAACCAGGTTTGTCTGTATGCGAACTTGTTGACCTGTCACCAAGTTATGCCACGACTTCTCTCTTCTATCTTAAGCCTTCTTTATTTAAAGAATGATGCTGTAGATAATGAAGTAGGTCCAGGACAATCAAGTTCGACAGGAGCTTTGCATCCGCAATCACACCATAATTTGCAGGCGGAGAAAGATGTCATAGCAACCTAATTACTAAATATGTAATCACTGTATCCTCTGACCAAAGAAATATGTAATAGCTGAGACATAATGGGGACACAGTGAGAACTGGAAAAAGGATAATTGGTTTATCATCAGGTTCCAAATAGACTTTAATAAGCCACCAGCAATTCACTCTTACGGTTAATGATGTCATCTAAATATGCTATGATTCTCATGGAGAAACCAGGACCAAAACAAACCTCACACATTTACGAATGACCCCAAAATAAAGGATTTGGCACCATGATTTCATTTTTTGCAACTTTTAATTTGCATGCATCAGAAACAACATAGATTAAAGTTGAATTAACAGGCAACTGATATATACTCATATTAATAATGTAATTTTCACTTTAAGGAGTTGACCCGACAAAGGTACCTCTTGCACAGAGAACTTGAATGACTTCTTGCATATAAGTGACATAATGTGCAGCTTTAAAGGTGTCAGAGTCAATGTCCAGAGGTTGGGATTTTTCCTTTACCCACTCAATTGATTTGGTCCTCAGTATGCAGTCACAATAAATCATATTCCACCTGAGGTCCCTCGATACAATTAACACCAGCAAATCTATAAACCTGAAATCATCTAGCTCATTTGTATACTGATGACATACTTTTTCAGAGTTCCTTTTTAATTGGCCAATAATCAATATCCAGTTCATAACCTGGGCCTTTGATACTAACTCTCTGTCCTTTCGTTTTTTTGAATGATTCACACTGCTTTTAGGAATCAATCGCTCTTAATTTGCATACATCACATCCCATTGAATTTAATTGTCTTCTTATTATCAAACAAAAAGCTTTAATAGCTTCACCTTATATGAATTCTATGATTCTCTTTCTGCCTCTGTCTTCTTACCGTCCTTTCTGTTGGTCTGCTTCCAGATTAAGTCTGGACCTGGTCACCAAAATCTAATCAAAAAATAATGATACTATTGATCCATTTATAAAGAGGTTCCATTTCAAACCATTCTAAAACATTTGTAGATTCTCCAAGCAGTTTTAAGTAATTGCAACTTGCCCAGACTGAAACTGCTTTTGGACCAAATTGGCAAATATTATAGTCCTCATAAATCCCAAAGCTGCTTCCAAACATCTGTTGCTCTGTATTTAATTCTGTTACATCTGTCTCTAAATGTACCATAAACAACAAAAAAATTAACTCAGTTTAAAAATAAAACTTCTTCCATGTCTTTACTGATAACTTAGACAAAACATTTCCATATCTTTCTCTTTCTTGGGTTTGTTATGACATGTTCACCAAAATGATATATATGCAGAAGCTTTGGTCTAGCTATATGTTCTTGTTTTAGTTTATTAAGTGCATGCAACTTTTGAAAAGTACCTTTGCTAAAACCAAGAAACTTGTCTATGAATTCATAAAGCTAGCTTCCTTCCATTTAAGTACATCTGCTTTGTATTATTCTGCAGAGATTATATATTCCATCTCCACAGGGGACAGTAACAGATCTTAATTTATCACCACAATCAAGCTCTACCTCTTCCTCATAGTGAATTGTATTTTAAGCAATAGCTATGCAATAATTTGCTGAAAATGTGTTGCTGGAAAATTGCAGCAGGTCAGGCAGCATCCAAGGAACAGGAGAATCGACGTTTCGGGCATAAGCCCTTCTTCAGGAAGGACTTATGCCCGAAATGTCGATTCTCCTGTTCCTTGGATGCTGCCTGACCTGCTGCACTTTTCCAGCAACACATTTTCAGCTCTGATCTCCAGCATCTGCAGTCCTCACTTTCTCCCATGCAATAATTTGCACCTTACTGTTTTTCGCCGTATATCTGTTGGGGAAGCAAGTCTGCAAATGCAGCAATTGAGAACTGAGAAGGAACTCAAAATATATCTCACAGACAGTAGGTATTCCATGATTACATAAAGGTTCATGATACCCCAGTAACAATGATGCTAATGATAACTTTTGAAACTATCCATTACAACTGTCATTCAAACTGTGTAGATTCACTGGAATATCCAACTGAGGACGAGCACAATACAGAATCAGTTCGCAAACTGTGTACTTAGCTTGAGAGGAATCTACCATGTGATTATTATTCCTATTCAACAGGAAATTACATAAGCAGAAAGCATCTCAAAGTTGAATACGTACGAAAGCCTTTGTAACTGGGCAACTGACTCCATGTCGCACATTTGGAACTCAGGCAATATAATTTGATCCCTGGTAAAATGTCCGCCTGAGTTACCGTACAAAGAGGGACTGTAGCTGATTAAATCACACGTTTAGAAATTCTTTCTCAATATGGACATCACTGCCAAACCGGGATAATGTGGTTCACCCCTGGATACCTTTGACAAAGTGGTGGTGATCTGCTGATTTGAACTGATGTAGACTGCATGGTGAAAGTGCTTCAAAATATTTGTTAGAGAATTCCTTATTTCTGAGTTGCTGTTGTATGTGTCTCCATTGCTTTTAAGCACGTCTGATTATTGGCTGTTAGCACTTAGTCAGATACATGTGTCCTGAGTGGGCTTTCTTTTATTCACTCTTGAGCGTCATTGTCAAGGCATGTACTTGCTGCCCTATCCCGAGTTGTGAACTCCCTTTTTGAACTGCTATAGTGTCTGTTGCTAGAGAGTTCCAGGATTTAGACCAGACAATAATGAAGGAACTGTGATGCTTTTCCTAAATCAGTATGTTCAGGAAGGGTATGGCAGGTGTTAGAATGTATCTGCTGCTTTTTAGATGGCAGAGCTTACACCAATGGAAAATGGTGCCTCCATGAGCCACTGCCATGTCTCTTGTAGATGTTTCATTTTACTGCTCCTACATGCTAATATAGAGTCGCAAATAATTAAGGTGGTGGATGTGATGCTGTTCAAACGGGCGTTGAAGTATGAGCCTCCTGAATGTTGTTGGGGAAACAAAGACTCAACAACCCAGTCTGGCAATAATTGAAGGACTAATTGAGGGTAAGAAGAAAAATTAAGTTCTGGGGTTGAATTTTCCAAGAAATTGGGCTAAGCAGTATTTTTTGGGAGGGGTACTCTCCTTGGGACTTAGACAGATTTCTCCAAAGATATTTTACAAAATTTGCCTCATGACCTCTGTTCATGACTCTATGGCACCCCACCCTGCGCATCTTTCCTCTTGTGACAGGCAGAAGTACTTACCACCGGTGGGACCTCCTGGAATTCCTGGTGCTGGCGTCGTATTCATAATGCAGTAGTGCAGGAGGTCAAGAGCCCTCTGTCATGATCTGTCCTGTTCAGTTCATGCAAATTGCTCCACAGATATCGGTCAGACAGAAACTGATGCCTCGTTTGAACACAGGTTCTGGGAGGCCCTGGGCATTGATCTGTTGCAGAGAAAGACTGTTATCCTCCCTCAGGACTGGCAGAGGAGACCTAACCAACGTTACATACCAACTTGGTCTGAGATTACTACCCAGGTCAGTGTGGGATTCACAGTCCAGAGGAATGCACAGCAATGCTGGAAGAAGATTAATGACCTTCCCCACTCTATGAGGTGAAATCCCACCTTTTTCTCTCTACTTTGTCACACTTGCTCTATCTCTACAACTGCACACACCTCTCACCAAGGCTCATCTCATTATTGTTTGCAACATCTTCACTCACGTCCTCTCACCAATTGCCCTCACCTACCAACCCTGCATAGCCTCTGAGCAATCTACTCACTCACTCCCTGAAGATGTCTTTCATTTCATTACAACTGCCTCTAACACTCCTACCCCCAAGTTCTTCATGATCAAAACAGACTGAAAATCTCATGAAGGAGGGAGGTGAGGGTTGTGGGGAGTGACTAGGTGAAAGTGAGGACTAGTTATCAAGAAGGACCTCAGTGGAAACAGACAATGGAATCTAGCATTGCAGTGGAATTGAAATCCTAATTTTCATGGATCTACATCTAGATTAGCACTTGTTTGAAATATATGTCAGGGGGCCTCATATTGCACTTTTGCAATAAAGACTGTGATGCGCTTTAGGTACATAATAAGCTCACACGGTTGTCATAAGCTTTGATGCTTACATTGTGTCTGTTCTTCAGGAACAATGTTATAAAAACTCCAGGGCTTTTTGTTGCTGTTGCTCTTGAACAGCATAAATCTAGCACCAAACAGGCAGCAGTGTAGCCGAGTGCAGGGATCTTAACGATAGAAGATCAAATCTCTAATGGAGTTCTGCTCCAATACACTCTGCCAATCTGCAATAAGTCAGTCCTTGGTTCATATAACTTTGTATTGATTCTTTTTCCTAATCAGAATCTCAAATACTCTCAACGCTTGCATTCAATTTGCTGTTCTGTCCTAAAAGGCGATGAACTTATCTGAAGGAGAGCAATGGAATAATATTTATTCCATTCAATCTTCAAGTCATATACTAGTGTGACAGTAGTTGCAAGATTGCTTCTATTACAGTGCAGGTAAATGTACATGCACTACATTGACAGCAATAGTTCAAAATGGGAGCTCATCACGATCTTCGAAGGGGCAATTAGGGATGGGTTGGTCATACCAGTGACACCCAAGTGCCATGAAAGAATAAATGAAAAACACAATTATAGTGGAGAAGACCATTTAGCCCACATTTTTATAATCCCTCCTTTGTAACATTCAGTGATTCCAAAGTATTTGCTTCCAGTTCTCTGTCTGGAAGTCCATTCCATTTACTGGTTGGAGGAGAGCTTTCTATTATGAGTACACATAAAAACCCATTGTAGAGTCATGGAGCCATACAGCATGGAAACAGACTCTTCTGGGCAACTTGTCTATGCCATCCAGGTTTCGCAATCTGAACTGGTCTCACTTGTCTGTGTTTGGCTTATATCCCTGTAAACCTTTCCTATTCATGTAGTTGTCTTAATATCTTTTTAAATTTTTTAACAACACCCTCATCTACAACCTCCTCTGGCACTTCATTCCACTTATGAACTACCGTCTGTTTGAAAACATTGCCTCTCAGATCCTTTCAAATCTTTCTCCTCACACCTTAAAAATATGCTCCCTTGTTTTGAACTCACCCACTCGATGGAAAAGATCTTTGCTCTTCAGCTTATTTACACATCTCATGATTTTATAAATCTCTGTAAGGTCCACCCTTCAACCTCCTATGCTCCAATGGAAAGGAAAACAGCCTATCCAGCCGCTCCTTTTAAAACCCTCCAGTCTTGGTAACATTCTGGACCCACGACAATTTAATAATATCCTCCCTATTGCAGGACAACCAGAACTGTATACAGTATTTCAAAAGTGGCCACACCAACATCATGAACAATCTCAACATGGTGTCCCAACTTCTTTACTCAATGATCTGAGCTATGAAGGCAAGTGTGCTAATTGCCTTCTTAACCACCCTGTCTACTGTTGACACAACTTTCAAAGAACTATGTACCTTGACCCCCTAGGTCTCCATGTTTGATAACACTAATCAAGGCCCTATGCCTAACTATATAAATCCTGCCCTTGTTTGTTTTATTAAAATGCAACACCTCCTGTTTATTCAAATTAAACTTCATCTGCCTCTCCTCAGCTATTGGCACATTTGATCAAGGTCCCTTTGTAATCTTAGATAACCTGTCTACTATACACCAATTTTAGTGTCATCTGCAAACTTACTAACCAGGATTTCTAAATTCTCATCCAAGTCATTTATAAAAATGACAAACAAATTTTGAACATCAGATTCCTCATTCACTCACCAAAATTTAAAGTTATATCAGCAGTCAATAGCTCCTAAGGGCTGAATTTTCCCAAAATTAGTTTGTTTGTTTCATCACGTGGGATGTTGTATGAAAATGTCTCTCTATGAGCTCCGGTGAGTTTTCTTGTGCAAATTTCCACAGTTCAAGGGACTTAAGCTCAATTCAGGTGCGCATTCCTCACAAGGAGACAGGGTAGTGACAGTAGGCAGCCATCTGGATGAGGAACCACATGTACCCCCTCTCTGGAGGGTCTCCTCTTTAGACACCAGAGATGCCTGGCCCCTCCACATGACTCTTCCTGTGACCCTCAGTCCTGGTGAAGCCTTAGCTAAGAACGGTAACCGATGTCTGGCCGGGACACTCGCAGTGTGTCTGGGCTATCTGTCAATAAATGTCCCCGTCCCCTGGGGTTACTGGACCAAAACAGAAGGGGCAAAATGTTGCACTAGAGGGCAGTTCCTTCCACCCCCAGCTATGGACCTCAGCACTGCACCAAGACATCATGAGATGAATTTTCATTTTCAGTAGGATAAGACCTTTGTAATTATGTATGTTCACTATTCATAATCACTTGTGTGATTGACTGTTGTTTTAGTTGCAGGTAAAGGATGAAGTAGAGAGGCTCGCCATCCTTAGTATCATGTGATGTTGTAACCCTATCTGAAGGATAGTTATTCTTTCTGTAATACCCATACAATACTCTCATGAAGCTTTCTCATGACTGAATGAGGGAACATCTGATGTTTTGAAGGCTTCAATCAATTTGCAAGCCTAACTTTTATTAAACAATGGGAAAACCATAAAATGATCAAATGTTTAAGCAGCATTTATGTTTGGGATTAAACAGGGGATGCTTGAGCTCCACAGCTTCAATACATTTACTGTCATTGGTTGTTGAGTTACCCCAACCCAGTTCCATTGAAATCTGTTGCCAAGCAAATCATATCTGGTTGTTGTAGCCAATGATACTATTCTGTAGGATGGTGAAAATGATGGTCCCTTTGAGGAACATCCTGATTTTCCTTCTCAGACGAATGCTCTCACAGATCGTCATCGTCATTGTATTCACCAGATCAAAGCATGCAAGGTGAAGTAGAATCTGCACTGGACTGCAACAAACCTGAGAACCGTGTGTTAAGGGGACGGATAGAATGTAGAACAGGACTGCACAGGAACAGGCCTTTTGGTCCACTGTGTCTGTGCTGACCATCATCCCATTCTGAGCTAATCCCATCTGCCTGCACATCGTTTGTATATCTCTATTCCCTGCCTTTCATGTGTCTGTCTAAATGCTGCTTAAACATTGCCATCATTTCTGCTTCTACTACTTCTGCTGGCAACTTGTTCCAAGCACTTACTACCCTCTGTGTAAAAAAAAACTTTCCTTGTACATCTCCTTTACACATTTCTCCTCTCACCTCAAACCTATGCCCCCAGTTTTTGATATTTTCACTCTCGGAAAAAGACTCTGACTATCCACCCAATCTGTGCCTCTCATAACTTTATATACTTTTAATTCTTATGGCTGTTGCTAGCTCCAGTGGAAGAAAGTTTTGTATTGTATAAAAGCTGGGCCTTTATAACTTAGTGTTCTAATCCTTATCTCTTGTGGAGTATATTGAAAATTGGGTGATTAAGCTGCAGCACAACAAGGGTTAAGTTTACAAATGCTATTGCAAAAAGTTGACTTGCAGCTACGGTTGTCAAAGGGAATTGGTTTGAAGCAGATAAGGAATACGTGATACTGGTCCTGGGCTTCTCAACGCCGGTATTCCTCAGCAGTTTCTGGGCACCATTGCAGTGTCGCAGACACAGACACCACAATGCCTCAGTGCATGAATTCATCAATGACATGTCAATGAGATCTTGTGGAGCATTTCAGAAACAAACCAACTCTTGGCAATGTGATCAGTCAGCAATTGCAGCACACACCAATGACATATAAACAGTGCCATTCAAACACTGGGACATTGAAGCCTCTGACAAGAACAATGGGATGCCTGTGCATGGACCTTTTACATCGTAGACCTGGTTCAGATAGACGTTGCACAAACGTTTGGCAGACACAGATTAGGAGATGGTTATTGTGGCGGGATGAATAAAAGCATGAATTAGAGCTTCTCCTTCCAGCTCCAACCCCACATTACCGAAGAGAGACAACATTGAACAAAGAACAATGAAAGTTACAGCACAGGAACAGGCCTTTTGGACCTCCAAACTTGCGCCGATCTAGATCCTCTATCTAAACTACTGCCTACTTTCTAAAGATCTGTAGCCCTTTGCTCCCTGCCCATTCATGTATCTGTCTAGATTCATCTTAAATGATGCTATTGTTCCCACCTCTACCACCTCCGCTGGCAATGTGTTCCAGGACTCACCACCCTCTGTGTAAAGAACTTTCCATGCATCTCTCCCCTAAACCTTTCCCCTCTCACTTTGAACTCATAACCCCTAATAATTGAGTTCCGCACCATGGGGAAAAAAACCTTTTGCTTTCCACCCTGTCTATACTTCACATGATTTTGTAGACCTCAATCAGGTCCCCCTATAACCTCTGTCTTTCTAATGAAAATAGTCCTAATCTATTCAACCTCTCTTCATAGCTAGTGCCCTCCATACCAGGCAACATCCTGGTGAACCTCCTCTGCATTGTCTCCAAAGCATCCTCATCCTTTTGGTAATATGGCAACCAAAACTGTACACAGTATTCCAAATGCAGTCGAACCAAAGTCCTATACAACTGTAAAATGATCTGCCAACTCTTGTACTCAATACCCCGTCCAATGAAGAAAAGCATGCCGTATGCCTTCTTGACCACTCAACTTGCCACCTTCAGGGAACAATGTACCTGAACACCCAGATTTCTCTGAACATTAATTTTCCCCAGGACTTTTCCATTTACTGTATAGTTCATTCTTGAATTGGATCTTCGAAAATGCAACACCTCACATTTGCCCGAATTGAACTCCATCTGCCATTTCTCTGCCCATCTCTCCAATCTATCTATATTCTGCTGTATTCTCTGACAGTCCCTTTCACTATTTGCTACTCCACCAAACTTGGTGTCATCTGCAAACTTGCTAATTAGGCAATTGATACCTTCCTTCAAATCATTTATATATGTATCACAAACAATAGTGGTCCCAGCATGGATCCCTGGGGAACACCACTCACAGGTCTCAATTTTGAGAAACTCCCTTCCACTACTATTCTCTGTTTCCTGTTGCCCAGCCAGTTCTCTCTCCATCTCGCTTGATTGCATTTAAGAATGTGCTAAGAAGTGTGATGCAAGATGGCTGAAGGACATGACGCCAGCTGTATAGGATGCCAGGTGGGTAAGATGCCAAGTGGGGAGGGGGTAATGTGCCAAGTGGATAGGCTGCTAATTTGCAAGGGCACCAGGCAGGAGTTGCAAAGTTTAGGGTAGGTTGTGATGGGCAGGAGAAATCATATCTGGCAGGTGGTAGAGAGAATGTCTATCAGGTTAAGAGTCAGCTCATGAGGCAAGGAGAGGGGGCACCTCTTCCCACCCTACCTCTTGCATTACACCTCTTCCCACCCTGAATTGCTGTGCTCTTCCAGCACCACTGATCCAGAATCTGGTTTCCAGCATCTGCAGTCATTGTTTTTACCTCAAGGAGAGGAGGTGTCAAGTGTGGAGCAGGGCAAGTAGAGGGAACATGCCAAATGGTAGGGGGAGGAGGTGTCAGATGTGGAATAGGGGAAATGAGCGTGTGTCCAGCAGTGGGAGAAGGGTGGCTGGGAGCAGAATGGGGAGTCGGGGAACCTGTCCTGCAGTGGGGGAAGAGGGGAATCAGGTACATAGCAGTGGAATGATGTGTCAGGTCCACTGGTGGAAGCTACGGCAATGTGAATGTGGAGCAGGTGAAGGTCGGTCAGTTTCCAGGAGGTCAGGATCTGATAAAAGTAAGTGGTCTGGAGGAGGTGTACTTGGGGATGTGTGAAGTAAGTATGGGGTTACTCAGAATCTCCCATGATGGGGATGCACAACATTTACTGACATAGGAATAACAACTAATAATTAGGAAATCCAGATCATTTATCTCGTGGAAGAGACCACAGTGAGACATCATTAAATTGAACATTGTCTTTTGTCCTGTCTGATTGGACACTTCATTTGAATCCTGTTTGGACACGGAGGCATTTGGAAACAGTCTTCTCTAAGGGACGTTTTTTTAAAAACAGGAACCTTTAAAATAGTTTTCCTAAAATTTGCCAGTTCATGCCTAAACAGTTGTGACATCTTTATAAGATTTCATTCAGTTTAACCAAATTTTTTAAAGCTGGCATCTATCCATCTCATTGCTTTTGTGGATTTAGGAGCAAAGAAAATGTATGTTTAAGAAATCTTGCCATTCTTTTATTCTATTCAATGAAAGCCAACAAGCATAATCATTTTCTCAGAAATCACACATTTCACAATTACCTACACCTCCAATTTCAAAGGCAGCTATGCAAAAGAATCTTAAAACTCTGAATTTGTTGCACTAAAGTGTTTCCTTACAATTTGTTCAAAATTACTGGCAGTAAGTAGTGAAAGATCATTTTCTTTTGACTTTCACCATAGTTCCTGTCTCCAGGGATTGTGTCACTTCCATGGACTGTGTTATTTGGCCTTTCATGGATCTCTGGGCATTGTATGTCTGTACTGCTACTCTACTTAGCGAGGTTGTCCCTGCTCTAAGTAAGGTGCCTCTCTGTCTTTATCTTTTCCAAAGGTAAAAAACTGCAGATGCTGGAGTCCAAAGTAGACAAACAGGAGGCTTGGCAGAACACAACAAGCCAGACAGTATCAGGAGGAGGAACTCCTGATGTTGCCTGGCTTGCTGTGTTCTTCCAGCCTCCTGCTTGTCTACTTTATATTATCTAAGACTGACTCAAGACTGATTCTCTATAGGTACAGTAAACTCTTCATTGACATTCTAAGTTACAGAATACTAATTATAGCTCTGTACTGCAGTTCTTCCAGTGGTTTCTGCACAGAATTTCAATATTATATGACTGTTGATGTCAAAGTTATATCATTATTAACATGTTAATTCTCATGACAGTCCAGGTGGAAGGATCCATAACCTGAAGACTCAGATTTAAGGTAAGTGCTAAAAATGCAAGTCGGGAGATAAGAATGTTTTTAATGCACTGAGTTGTTGTAACCAAGAATTCACTGGAGTACAGCATCTTGAAAAGATGAAAGGAGCAATTGAATGATGACTTAGAAAAAGGAAATGGACAATAACTTGAAGGGAAATGTCAAGGACTAGTTCAATATTCTTTCAAAGAGGTAACAGGGGCATGATGAGCCAGTTACCTCCTTCAATGTTGCATTTTTCTATGATTCTATGACTTGTTTGTATTTAAAAGGTCAATGCACATTTCAGAAACATTCCAGTGTACATTTAAAACAAACAGGAGAATATATTTTGGGCTTCATTCATTTTGAAAACCATTTAATATTTAATCAGCATGCATCTGAATGCACTGTAAGTTTTCTAAAATTATAATTTGCTGCTGTTGTGAACAAAGATTTAATAATGCTTTTGAAGCAATTGCTTTATGAACTATTCCCACATAGCAAGATAATGACATGTAGTCTTGCAGTTACGGAAGAGTTAAAATCACTTTACACTCGCCCATTTTATATCAATGCCTACAAAGGCATCACTTCATTGATTCCTGCTTTCTGCTCATCCTCTTGTGACAAGTAAAAATTAAAAACACTGTGAGCGGGAGAAGATTAATAACTAATGTATTTGTTCACTTATAATAGTAATGACATTCTGCAATTCTAGTTGAATTTCTATTATAGCACCCCATAAAGAAGTGATAACGGGCCCCAGTACACAGACAAGCAAATGAAATGAAAAGTGTATTGTGTTTCATGTTGGATGGATTTGTCAGCTTTGAAATCAATCTGACAAAGTCAGCAATGCTCTCCTCTATTTCTGTCATATCTTTGGATAAATCATTTACAAAAGTGGCAGTTTCATAATAAATATTAAAATGTTTTGGCGATGATAAATATTATGGATAGACACTCACTGCAAATGGTTCATATGTTTCTGAGTGGCCCTTAAACCCGCCCTGTTGCCATAGCAGCTGGTCTTAAAAGGCATACTGCTGGGAAGAAAACCTGAATAATTTCCTTTTATGACGCATATCGTTCTAAATGTCTGAATTTTCCTGTCTGCTTGTCTAATTTGCTTGCGATTGTTTGTGCAGTGTTACTTTAATGTTTAGGATTCATATAAAGGATAGACACTATTAAGAAAAGATATTAATTGTACTATTAAAGATACTCTATTACGAAGATTGCCTTGTTTCAATATTATTTAAATAAAGGCTACTCAGTGGGAAATTATAGACTATTTTTATCCCATACTCAAGAAAATTGCTTCATAATAGACTGGTTTCATAAAAATAGATATCATAATTAATGACTGCCATTTTACTAAAGTATCTAAATATAATATGTCCACAATTCCATGTTACCCAATCTTTAGCATGCATAAATACGCCGTTTGGACCAAATGGTCATGACTGGTGTTTATGCTCCACTTGACTCTCAACACTGTTTCACCTTATTCCATTAAGATTTCCTTCTATTCCTTTCTTCCTTATGTGCTTATCTGGCCTCTTCAATGTATCCATTTTGGACACCTGAACTAATTGTAACATTTCTTACATTCTAACCAGTTTGGGTAAACAAGTTTCTCCTGAATTCCCATTTGGATTTGTTTTAATGACTACCTTTTATTTATTCCCTCTCGTTCTGGCCTAGTCAAATGCCTTCACGATATTAAACATCACTGAAAATGTAACCCTACATTTGTATCTTTCCAAGAAAAACAACACAGCCTCAGTATATCTATACCTCAGATGCATCTGCGTCTCTATTCGATTTGAAACACTTATTTTGTGAAGACTATGCGGCCTCATGCTTCTGACCAAAATGCATCATCTTACATTTATATATTGAAGCTCAATTAACAATTACATGCACTTATTGTAAATTTATCAATGCCTTATTTTACTTTGTCTTAAACCCCATCACTATTAATTATATTCCTCAGTTTGGTGCTGCCTACAGATTTTGAAGTTGTCCTTCCAATTCTTGAGCTTAAATTGTTTACATGAATGATGAATAACAGGGGTACCAGGACTGACTCTACCCTTTGCTAGTTTGAGCCACTAGCAGACTGTCTTCTCCTCTGTTTTGTAGCTTTCTCGCCATTCACTTTAGAATTTTTCCTACTTTTGTGTGTTTTAAAAACTTATTCATTCACAGAATTTTCTGACTGTTACTCATTAAATCTAACTTGTGTCTTGTAACATAATTAATTTATATAATAAAGCTTTCCCAAGTAACATGTATTCCCAATAGATACAAAATAAAATATGTCTCAGATAAAGGGTAATTTTATTTTGTTGACTTTTCCATGTTTCATTTCATGAAAGATTTGCTAGTTTATTTCTATTACCTCTGCATCATTTCTCTCTGTAGTCAAATCAAGATTTGTGTGTGAATTTAGAACAGGTTATGCAAAATAAATCAATATTTATTTTGGTGATTCTATTGGTTCTAAGATATTTAAAATGGTTTGCAGTGCAATCTTGACTTTAGGTGACAGAATGAAAGGTGGTAGCGATTCAGCTCCCTGTTGTATATATACCTTGACTGTTTTTCATTCCCACTGACATCAGAGCTGTGTTGTTGACAACAGAATGACCTGCAGACAACAGGTTACATGCTAAGTTTTCCACACAAACCTTAACTGTGCCTGGAGCCAATTCACATAAAAAAGGAAGAACTCCTATCTCAAAGTTCATTGTGGACAATTCTTGAACCATCACCAAGCGTGTGCTCATCTTTATTGCCTTTATAAAATTTGGGCTATACTGTTTGGGTGAGGTATTAATGCATACTTGAGAGGTCAGTTCTATGAGGAACGACAAGGGGAATAGTATATTTAATAGTGTAGTGAACAATGGAGAGATATAGAGGACTAATCAAGGGCTCAGTCCTAGTTACAGAATTTCCTGATCTTGTACTTGGGAGTATGATTTTGTCTACGTACAGATCATAGAGGAAAATTGGGTAAGGTGGAGTAAATGCCTTTACAAAAGCTGGTAACTTTCTGTGTAGTCAAACTCATTTAAAAAAAATGGATTAACTGTCTTATAGGTAACCTATCATCCTTTCCCTTAAGAGCTGCAATCTGTCGGTCTAGAGAAGTTTGCTACAGATCTCGGAAAACCTAATTGAAAATGTTACCGTTAAGTTTGACCAACAGAGGATTTGTACTATAAGCAAGCCTGACACAAGAGTTAGGAGATTTCAAATACGGAGTACTAGAGGAAATCATCTGCCTATGTTGTCTCTTTGCACCTTGAGTGAAACACAGAAACAAAGTGTTGTGTGCGCACTTTCCAAATGCATTTTTTTGATTGTGATTTTGCCTGGGCCAAGAAGATGGGAAGGTGGATGTAATATCCCAAAGTTGTCAGGCATTCCCCAATTCAGCAGGAATTTGCCACAGAATCTGTGTCATTGAGTCATAGAGATCTACAGCCCGGAAACAGACCCTTTGGTCCAACTCGTCCATGCCTACTAGATATACTAATCTAATCCAGTCCCATCTGCTAGCATTTGGCCCATATCCTCCTAAACCCTTCCTATTTATATGCCCATCCAGATGTCTTTAAAATGTTGTGCCAGCCTCCACCTGGCAGCTCATTCCATAGATGCTCACTCAGTGAAAACATTGCCCCTTAGCTCCCTGTTAAATCTTTCCACTCTCATTTAAAACCATTATCCTCTAGTTTTGGACTCCCCTATGCTGGGAAAAAGATCTTGGCTATTCACCCTATCCATGCCCTTCATGATTTGATGTTGCTTTCGAGCTAAATACCATGGCAGCACATAGTTATACTTACCACTCAAAATAACATTGAACACTTTTAAAATAATAACATTACAATGGTGAAAGCTGCAGAGGTACACTTGTGAAGTCACAGGATGTACCATTATTTTGGGATTCTGAGTGATTTCAGACCATCTTACAGAATTGTGAACAATGAAACTGTTTTTGTTTCACATTGCATGATGACAGAGGAGTATATGGAAATAATCTGATTTATTTTTAAAGGTCCTTTCTATAACTCAGAAAATTGTTGTATCATTTGGAAACAAAAAGTATTAGCTCCTAACAAATGATGAAAAGTAGTACGCAAGTATAATAGCAAAAAATTATCTCTGTAACATTCAAACATGGTTTAGAATAGATGTTCAAATGAGTTAAAGTGCCAGTCTTGGATAGGTCATGTCTGAGACTTATTTCTGCTAACACTTAAAGGCTGCCTTACTGACAATGGGTAAGCTAAATTTAGCAAGATGCCTGGCCATAGCTGTAAACTGTTGAGGAATTATTCACTGTAACTGAGAGCAACACATGTGGAATATCAAGGGCAGCTCATTGCAGATAGTTTATTTCATAGTTAGAGTCTTTTCAAAAATAATAAAGATCTCTGATTGTGTTACACAACAAATAACCTTTGGAATAAGTTGTACGCGTCATATTAATCTCTCCTTGAAATGCTCAATCAAAGCTCTGCAATACATGGTGAAGTGCCAAGGTTAGTTCTTGAATCTGGTGCAGTTATCCATCACGGACATTTACTAATGAATCACCATTAGCATTTTTAAAGTCTATTGAGGAAACAAAATAAAAGAATTGAAAAAGTCCTTTTGCAGAGAAATCTGTATGGGACTACATGTGAGTAAATCTTACACAGAAATTATTTATTCATAAGACTGTTGTCATTGTACTTTATCTCTCTTCAGGTCATTGTGGTGCTTGTTTCAACTTCACCTTTAGGCAAAAGATAAACAAACGACTTATTGTATCACCTGCAGAATTAACTACCTCCATATATAACTTTGTAACATGGTCTTCCACACTGCAAAAAAAAAGACTACAGCAACCATGTGCTTTCAGTAGAGTTTTAAGGCCCCGATTCCATACAACTTCGTGCAATGTTTGATTTGGATGGGAACTCTAATTGGATCAAGGATACCTTCAACTGTTGGTCAGAAATCAGCCTCTGCTTCCCTGAAGCCAAGGGAAGCCTAAATGGATCAGATTTTGGACATTACATCAATTGTTCCTGTGCTTCATTTACACTAAGCCTTGACTATTTAGAAATTAGTGTTCATTTATATCAGAGATATTGAGAAGAACAAGCAGAATGAGTGGTGAGAGAAACAGTGCTTATGGGAAACATTGTCTGTCAAATAGCAGACTTTGAACTATTTGCTAAACACAGGTTCAGGCCAAGGATCTTGCGCAAACAAACCCCACACCTTTTGCACATCAGAGAAGGAATAATCCTACATACAACTTTCCCACCTTGAGCTCCACAAATATGGTCGTTATTGCTTCTGTTTGGGAAGTTGCTTTCACTAAATAAATAAACAAACTGAGGGAAAATTTCATTTAAGTAGTAACACCTCAATTTGCGTATGAAGGCTTATTTTGATTTATTGGGCATAAGACTGTTGTCATTGTGGGCGGCACAGTGGCACAGTGGTTAGCACTGCTGCCTCACAGCGCCAGGGATCCGGGTTCAATTCCCGCCTCAGGCGACTGACTGTGTGGAGTTTGCACATTCTCCCCGTGTCTGCGTGGGTTTTCTCCGGGTGCTCCGGTTTCCTCCCACACTCCAAAAATGTGCAGATTAGGTGAATTGGCCACGCTAAATTGCCTGTAGTGTTAGGTGCAGGGGTAAATGTAGGGGAATGGGTCTGGGTGGGTGCGCTTCGGCGGGTCGGTGTGGACTTGTTGGGCCGAAGGGCCTGTTTCCACACTGTAAAGTAATCTAATCTAAAAAAAAAAGACTCCATTCTGAATGTTGATTTTCCTCACAGATATCGTTGGGGAAAGTAAGGTATCCAGACTGGAGAAGGTAATGGTTTTGAAAGAGTTAATGTTCATGTCACATTGAACTCCACTCCATCTGATAATGTCATAAGTCTTTAAGTGAAGATAGATGAGCACGTGAGTACCTGAATGGAACATGTTGAGTTTACGATGTCCCAGCAATTATGCTTAGCAAGTTAAAATAAACTAAACTGAGTATTGCTGAAAGAAACCTATTTTGTTGAAGTTTTACATCATGCATTCATTGGGGAATTTTTCAAGAATACCAATTTAAGGGGAAAACTATTTATACTGCACAAGAGGAAAGTGTTGATTGGTTGGCAAGTGAACTCAGATTGGTTAAGGATGTTGCCACAGAAGTGAACCCATTTGTAGTGATTGACAGTTAACAAACAGGCTTTGTTAAGTTTTAAACTAGGCAGGTTGACTTTGATTGATCAGGAGATTGCTCTGAAAAAAATAGTCAGTGAATGGCTTTCACCTATTTTTTAAGTTAGAACAGATACAATGCAAGTATATGTACTTTTCTGTCTTCAACCAGCATTAATTACAATGCATGGCAATGTTCTGGTGAGTGCAAGATCAAAAGCTGAGACCTTCTGTGTCTTTTTTCAGCAATATTCAATTTCTGTATGACCAAATGATGATCTCTAAACTGTATTTATTGCTATCATGCAAGAATCGACCTTGTTATATAAGGGAAGTGTTTCTTCTGTTTAGACTCACCAGTGGTGTATCCTCTTACACTGGTATTTAGACTGGCCCTAGATGCAGAATAAAAAAAGGAGGAATTACAATACTACTCAAATGCCAACAAGGCTGCGAAATCCTCCCTGACTGGGGCTGTAACTGTGTCTATTTATTGCCTGTCTCCATGGGAATGAAGTTGATCTTCTTCCCCAAGTCACCCCAGTGGTGCGAATGCACCCAGCTGCCCTGCTTCGAAGTGCACTCTCCTGGAGTGATAAAATTCAACCTAATATCTCCGATCTTTGATACTCTTAGCAGCTCTAAAGGCAATAGGAATGCAGCTATTGCCAATGATGAACCCAAATTATATCCAAAGAGATAAGCAGGAGTGAATTGTAAACAGAGACTTCCTAAACAGTTTCAACGATCTCAATTGCTGATTGTGAAGTGCACATCATTTCATCAGAGTGACATTTCCTTTTCTTAAATGAATATTAACTTTTCACAGCAAGATTCATGAATTAACATCAATTAGTAGAGAATTGTGAATGTGCACCTATTATGATATGAAATGAAACTGCTATGATATATTAACCCGCACCTTTTAACAGCCTCCTAAGAAAGAATATTGTCATATCCTTTCAGCTGATTTTAATTCAAATCCAGACTCTGGAGTCAGAAAGACTATGTACTTTCACACTGTCACTCAGCTCCCATGCTCTAAAGCATCTGCAATTAAAGGTCAAGTGACAAGGCTGAGAATTTTGAATGATTAGTAAAAACCAATGAATTTATAGCTGCAGACACACCAACCTTGAGCAATTTAGTTGAGTGGCATTTGAGACAGCTTTGAAGGACTTTGCTGTTTTCTAGAGAGGTAGTTCAGTGCTTTGTGAAGTGTGGCTTTGTTGACCATCTACAATGTTACTTATGAGTGCTCAGTAAAGACTTGTGCATCCCCAAATAAATCTACTCATAGCTTTACAGTTTTGTATATATCTGTGCAAGGTAACAAAATGAGGTCAGACTTCAACTCCAGTTTCCTTATCCATACTTCACAATGTATGCTGACAACTGTCACTCAGTTACTCAACTGGTTTCAGAAAGGTGATTTGAGTGCCTGCCTATCAAGTTGAGTGATGGTTGACTTCTCTGTATGTATAATACATTTATGTTAAAAAGCAACCCCCAATTACACTCAGCTTCATTGACAAAATTATATTCCATGTATAAAATTGAAGCATTGTTTGTTTACCTAAAGTATTTCATGTATCCCAGTGTAGTTAATGCTTTAGATTTTCATGAGTGGAAGCAATTGATTGCTTGAGGGGCTATTTAGGTCTTTGGTTGATAACATTATTCTGAGGAAACTGAAGGGTAAGTGATTTCTGTTGGTCAGTTCCTATTGAGTGAATCGGGGTCTTTCTACAGGTTCCACGGAAAGTTCAGTACGAGTAGAGATTATAGATTTAGAATTCATAAGCTTATATCTCGTGACTTTCACATTGTTAGTTTTACTTGAGGGGAAAATTATGTGTTTTCAAGAGTTGCATTCCCTGTGAGGTGCAGTCACCTCTAATATGACTTTGAAACACAGAAACAGGATTAGGCCATTCAGCCCCTTAAGCCTGTTCAACAAGCTCATGGCTGAAGAATGACCTGACTCTGCTTCCTATTTTGTCATGTGTTTAGTGCTCCAAACTCTTTCACGTTCAGTTTTATTTTGAAAAATTGACAGAGCATTAATGGCTGTGTAAGAAACTACTACCTACACAGATCCAAGAACTTTATTCTTGTCACTATTTTTGATGATTCTCAGCTATCTATTGTCTTGCATAAGATGTATCCAAGTTTCAAAGTATTTTCCCTATTAACCTGATGAATGCTGTCATTGGTTATAAAAGAGACATTATGACAAATGGTGATAGTGTGATGACTGAACAGAAACAAGTGATTTTATTGAAATTCTAGCATAACAGTAAGAAATCTTCTTTTGTCTCAAGTTTCATAGGAATCACTCAATGCCATCAATTAGTATTGTGTGGGGGATTCAGGATTGTGGAGCAACCTTAAGATGATGTCATGGAGCTGCACATCACTGAACGTAAATAGGACAGTGTAAGCTGGTTTAGAATATTCTGAAACTCTACACCAGATCAGACCACAATGTAGACTTGAATGTATGATGTAATATAATGATGTAATCAGAGCCTGATATACCTATGATTATTTAGTAATAATGTAAAATAAATAGTGTTATTATGAAATCTAAGCCAGAAGATAGTTTTTGACTTTGGGTTCTCCTCATCCAGTCTGCTTCGAACAGGCTTGACGTGTGGTATCCAACTAGATGACAAAAGATTTAGCAGCATTGTTAAAGTTGACTGAATACAATGCAAGTCCCATTTGTGTCCTGCTTCACCATTTAACAAAACATGCTTGCATTTCTACGTAAATAACCATTTTTAGTTTCACAACAAATAAGACTAGTAAGTGTGAAATTACTCATTGTGCATTAAAGAATTTAAATGTATGTCTGTTAAATCTGTAACTTAATTTGCAAAAGGATGGGCAAATACTGATTAAATGGAGTTGGTGTATAACTATAAAAATTGAGTTTTGTGTTTAATTCCTCAATGCATTCTGGGGTTCGCATAAGATCCATTACAATTTCACATGGTATGCAAATTGTGAACCTAAAGTTATGGCACAGGTCTGACATATGTTTCTACTTGTAGATGATTAAATAATAAGTGTTTTTCAGACATGAAGAAACATGACATTTAGGCTCATTCAAAATTAGATATGACCATAAGACCACACGATATAAGAGCAGAATTAGGCCATTCGGCCCATTAAATCTTCTCTGTCATTTGATCATGGCTGAAGTGTTTCTCAACCCCATTCTCCTGCCTTCTCCCCTTACTAATCAAGCACCTATCTACCTCTATCTGAAATGCACTCAATAACTTGGCCTCCACAGGCTTCTGTGGCAATGAGTTCCACGTATTCACCACCGTCTGGCTGAAGAACTTACTCCTCATCTCAGGTCTAAAGGGTTGTCTCTTCACTCTGAGGCTGTGCCTTTGGGTCCTAGTCTCTCCTACTAGTGGAGACATCTTCCCCATGTCCACTCTATCCAGACATCTCAGTGTTCTTCAGTTTCATCAAATTTCCCCTCCTTCTTCAAAACACCATCAAGTACAGACCCAGAGTCCTCAATCACTTCTCATATGACAAGCTCTGCATCCACAGGATCATTCTTGGAAACATCCTCTGGACACGCTCCAATTCTTGCACATCCTCTCTTCGATACATGGCCCAAAACTACTCACGATGTTCCAAGTGCTATGACCAGAGCTTTGTACAGTCACAGCAGTACATCTCTGCTTTTATATTCTAGCTCTTTTGAAATGAATGCTAATGTTGTATTTGCCTTCTTAACTGACAACTGAACCTGCATGTTAACCTGAAGGGAATCCTGAACTAGGATTCCCAGGTCCCTTTGTTCTTCAGATCTCTGAAGCCTTTCCTCATTGAGAAAATAGATCTTTAGATTACTTACAGCGTGGAAACAGGCCCTTCAGCCCAACAAGTCCACACCGACCCGCCGAAGCGTAACCCACCCATACCCCTACATTTACCCCAAACCTAACACTACGGGCAATTTAGCATGGCCAATTCACCTGACCTGCACATCTTTGGACTGTGGGAGGAAACCGGAGCACCCGGAGGAAACCCACACAGACACGGGGAGAACGTGCAAACTCCACACAGTCAGTCGCCTGAGGCGGGAATTGAACCCGGGTCTCTGGCGCTGCGAGGCAGCAGTGCTAACCACTGTACCACCGTGCCGCCCACAATAGTTTACATCTCAATTCTTACTAAAGTGTATAACCTCACATTTTCTCACATTGTACTCCATCTGTCACTTCTTTGTCCACTCTTCTAGCCTGTCCAATTTCTTCTGCAGCTATCTCACCTCTTCAACACTACCTGACCCTCCATCTATTTTTGTGTTACCTGAGAACTTAGCAACAACACCCTCAGTTCCCTCTCCCAGATCGTTAATGTATAACGTGGATTGTTGTGGTACCAATGTTGATTCTTGTTGAACATCATTAATCACCAGCTGCCATCTTGAAAAAGACCCCTTTACTCCCACTCTCTGCCTTCTGCCTATCATTCTGGATCAGTGGTGCTGGAAGAGCACAGCAATTCAGGCAGCATCCGAGGACAGGCACGTTTTACCTCTTCTGCCCATCAGCCAATCTTCTATTCATGGCAGTACTTTGCCCCAAACACCATGTGCCCTTGCCTTATTTTGCAGCCTCCTAAGCAGCACTTTGTCACACACTTACTGAAAATCCAAATAATCGCTACACTGGCTCTCCTTTGTCTAACTTGCTCATTAGTTCCTCAAAGAATTTTAACAGATTTGTTTGGCATGACTTACCTTAGCGAAACCATACTGACACCATGTATACCATGTATTTTCAAGAATTCTGCAATCTCATCCTCAATAATGAACTCTAAAATTTTATCAATGACTGAGGTCAACCTAACCAGCCAATAGATTCCTGTCTTCTGCCTCCCTGCCTTCTTAAACAAGTGTTTTACATTCAATGTTTTCCAATTGTCTGGCACCCTCCCTGACTCTAGTGATTCCTGAAAGATCACCACCAATGCCTCTACAATCGCCTCAGATACCTCCTTCAGAATTCTGGTATGTAGTCCGATGGTTGAGGTGATTTATCCACCTTTAGACCTTTCAGCTTTCCCAATACCTTCTCCATAGTGGTAACCACTTCACTTACTCTGTCCCCTCTCTTGAAGGTCAGAAGTCACACAACACCAGGTTATAGTTCACCAGGTTTATTTGAAATCACAAGCTTTCAGAGTGCTGCTCCTTCATGAGGTGAAGTCACCTTAAAGTTTTTGATATGCTGCTGATGTCTTCTGTAATGAAAACTGATGAAAAGGACATGATCAGTTCTTCTGCCATTTCTTTGTTCCCCAATATGACTTCTCTTGCTCCATGTTGCAGCAGTTCAATGTCCTCTCTTGCCTTTCTCTTATCTTTTATATATCTGAAAGAACTCTTGCAATTTTCTTCTATAATACTGGCCAGCTTAGTGTCATATTTCACCTTCTTCCCTCTTAGTGCATTTTTAGTCACCTTCTGCTGGTTTTCTATGACTTTCCAATCCTCTGACTTCCCACTAGCCTTCACTACATTGTATGCCTATTCTTTTGCTTTTATGCTGTCCCTGACTTCCCTTGTCAGCCATGGTTGCCTCGTCCTCCAATATGTATATTTCTTCTTCCTTGGGATGAATTTCTTCTGTGTTTCCAAAATTACTCCAAGATATACCTTCTCATGCTGTTCTACTGTCTTCCCTGTTAGGGTCGCACTCCCTTACCAATCAACTCTGGGCAGTTCTTCCCACATGTCTTTGGAGCTACATTACTCAATCGTAATACTGTTGCATCTGAGACCAGCTTCTCCTTTTCAAATTGCTGGGTGAATTCTACCATATTATTATCGTAATCCTCGAGAGGTTCCTACACCTGAATCAAGTCTGCCTCATTACACATCACCAATTACAGAATTGCTTGCTCCCAGTGGGCTCTACCACAGGCTGCTCTAAAAAAAACATTTTGTAGATATTCTGTGAATTCCTTTTCTTGAGATGTGCTCCTAACCTGATTTTCCCAGTGCACCTGCATATTTAGGTCCCACATGATTATTGTAATACTGCCTTTCTTACATGCCTTTTCGATCTCCTCTTTTTCCCCCACGTCCTGACTACTGCTAGGGCGCATGTACACAAACTCTCAGAGAGTAGTTTTTGTTTTGTGGTTTCTCAACTCCACACAGATTCTACACTTTCTGCTACTGAGTTCATTTTATTTCTTACTAACAAGGGAACCTTCCCTCTGCCAATTTCCTGTCCTCTCAATAGGACACATACCCTTGGATATTTAGTTCCCAGCCCTGAGCCCCTTGCAGCCATGTCTCTGTGATACTCACATCAAGTCTGCCAATTTCAATCTGCACCACAAACTCGTTTGCCTTGTTTCATATACTGCAAACATTTAAGGACAACACCTTCAGTACTGCCCCCTTTCTCATTATTGTCCTCTCACCTACTGTGCCTGAAGTTAGATTCCTGATCCTTTCCATGCATTCTGTTCTATTTAACTTGTCCTGGAAACTTTAATAACCTCTGATGAGCAATCTCCCCTTTAACTTTTTCTGTAATTTTCTATGCATCAGAACCCAATCCCCCACACACCCTCACTATTTAGTTAAAAGTGCTATCCATGGTCTTAGCTATGCACTTTGCCAGGAATCTGATCCTAGCAAGGTTGGGATGGAGCCCGTTCCATTGGAACAGCTTCCTCTTTGGCACTGGTACTGATGAATGTCCTGTGAATACAGACCTGTTTCCCTGACACCAACCTTTGAGGTATGGGTTTCCCTCTTCAATAATCCTGTTGACCCTGTGTCAATTTGCTCATGGTTCAGGTAGTAATCCTGAGATCGTTACCTTATTGGTTCTGCTTCCTCAGCAGAACCTCTTTCTACCTGTATCATTGGTGGATTTTGACAACTGGATCTTTCCCCTCCCACTCCATGTTCCCCTGCAGCCCAGATGAACTTGGGCAGGCAACACAGACTTTAGTACTCTCAATCCTGGTCACAGAGAACAGTCTTTATCCCCTGATTGTACTATCCCTGATTACGACTATATTTTTCTTTTCTCCCCTGTCTTGAATGGCTCCTTGCACCACGGTACTACGGTCACTTTGCTCATCCTCAATATCACCTACCTGCCCTCATCCACGCAGGGAGCAAGAATCTCAAGCCTGTTAGACAAGCTCAAGAGCTGAGGTTCCTTTAGCACTACCTTCTAGATCCCTCTACCCTCCCCACTCATAGCCATACCCTCCTGTCCCTGATCACCTACTGAATTTGAGGTAGTTAATCTAAGGAGTGTGAGTGCATCCAGGTAACTCTCTTATTTTATTTCAAAAATACAATTTATTCAGAAAAAAAAAACCTCTTTGTAAATGTCCATAGTCACGAATGCAGTTTGGTTCTGTACAATTGCACATCAAGGAAACAGACAGAATATTGGACTTCGACTCTACCTAAAAAAAACAAAGACCGCTCTTACACATATAATACATATAGTTGAGAGACTGGGAGGTTTCTGATAACTGAATGGACCCCTATTTACCTTCAGCAGGAAGAGCTCAGACTGTGGTATCTCCCCAGCTGCTCTCAGTATTAGTGTGTTCCTCAGCATGTAGTCCTGGACCTTGGAATGTGTCAGTCTGCAACACTCAATTGGGGCTAACTCCTTGGTCTGGAAGACTAACAATGTTTTGGTGGAGCAAAGAGCATCTTTCACCAATGTGGGACAATTGATGTGTGACTTGTTTGCATCCCGGGGACTAAATCTCAGAGCACAGAGTCCTGTGTCTCAGAATTGCTCAGGATGAACCTCAACAAAAACTATTGCATTTTTCTCCAGGCTTCTTTTGCAGAAAATTTTTCCCGCTCCCTGATATGTTGTAGTATTCGAAGCTCAGACTCCAGCTCATCAACTCTGAGCTGGAGTTCCTCAAGCAACTAACATTTCTTCAAATCTGGTCACTAGGAACCACAATGAAGCCCACCAGCTTCCACACCATGCAGGTACATCACATCACCTGGCATAGCATCTCTATTTTATTTACTTAGTTCTTAAATAAAGTTTTAAAAATATCCTGGGCTTTCAGTTTCTGACCTATAAATATTTCCTCTATTTATCTTCAATCTAAAAGAAAATTATAATAGAGAGTCAAATTAGTAGCTATCACCAACCAATGAACTTGTGGTTTACCGATGATGTCACTTTTTTGCACTGAGTTGCTGATCCTGGGCTTCAGTTTATTCAGTCTGATCCCACATTGTCTCCAAATTCCCCGAACTGTATCCTCACCCAGGCAGTGTCTTACTCTGTATGTAATCACTCCTTCTTGACTGTGCGCATCTTATTGGAAGTAAGTATGGGAGTGCAGGTAGTTTTTCTATAATGCGATGGTTGTATTCTTGTGCAATCCCCCATTATAGAAACATTGTGCTTTTGAAACGACGCTTCAAGTGTTGGCAATGTAATCACATTACAGCGAACGCATATTTTAAAAGTTTGAGCTTTAAAAACAGTGTCCCCAATTTGTCAGTTATGTTAGAGCAAATTTACATTATAGCAGAACATCCTGTATATTATGATTGCACACAATGAGTTGACAGAATTACGATGCTTCTATGTGATCATACTTGAGGACTATGATACGGTTTGTGGTTCCCTATCTGTTAATCTGCGTCACATGTGCCATGACAATTCAGGTTCTTGTTGAATCAGATGTCTTGAAGTATATTTACGACACTATTTACACAGCTTTAATATCACAGACATACACATTGTCTGAGTTCTGTGCTTACAAATGTTACATTACAAACACTTAACTGGCATAGTATTTTGACTCCATGACATTAAGGCAAAGTATGTATCTTCTGTGTCAAATTGTCACATATCATGATGTTATGTTGTGGTTATAAAGTTATAAAGCCTGAAATCTAAGTACAATAGACCATATGTCTAAAACTTACAGCTTAACAGCTAATATTTATGTACTTTGCATCAGCTAAAGTTGGCACAACACTCACAATTTTGTTATGGTGACAGTCTATGATGCCTCTTGCACCACTGTTTAATATGTTGGGCTTTTTGGGGGGATCCCTGATTGGCTGGTTATAACAGGCATAGAGCCCCTTAACTATGCAAGTTAAGAGTATAAGAGAAGCCTTGAAAGAACTTTTATTTTCAAAGAACGCCATGATCAGACCGTCCCCACTTGGGGTGATTCAGTTGTTCCCGTAGTCACAAACTGAAGGTATATTATTTAAATTCTTTGAAAACAAATTCTTTTCTCTGGTTTCAGGAATAGCAAATACACTGCTTACCGCTATATTCATCTCAATTGCTTCCCCACCACTATTGCCCACTTCTTTCTGGGATTTACCTTTGCCCCTGGGCACTGAGAAAAAAGTCAGCATTGGTGACCAATTGAATAGCAGCTGCTGTGGTAATGTGTTAATTTTTGTGTAAAATGACATTTAGATTGGTATGTGTGGAAAACAATCTGATATTTAGGTTTGGAAATTAGCAGGACAGTTAAGTTTACATTTTCATTGGGTGAAGAGGTGGTTACAGAGTGTAAAAATTCTTCACTTGAAAATTTATGACCCTCATTATTATACTCTTTTGTAAACTCTTCAACAGAAGAAAGCAAGAGAAACATATTGAGTAAGGATTTATTTGGATAGTCCCATATTCCCAAATATTCCAGGAAGCATGATCTTGTGTATGAGTGGTCAACAGAGTCATGTTGTTGGAGTTCTCCATATATAATGATACGGTTCTAAGATTTACCTGTTCCAAAGCATTAAAGGAAGCCAGAACATTTACACAAAATAATTTCTCACGAGTATATAAAAAAAAATAATTTGACAAATATGGAAGGAAAACATAAAATACAGGTAACAGGTGTCTTGGCTTACTTTATTCGCTGCATAATATTTGCTTATCTTCAGATACATGGAATGGAATGTAGAAACCAGGGCCTTTTCAGAGAACGTTTTGTTAACCTAAGCTACATCGTGACAAATGTAGCTGTTTAGAATGGTGCCACTTTGTCCATTGATTGTATGTGGGTTGTTTGCCATGTCAATCCAAAACTAACATAATCACTTTTTCATCTTCTCTGATCTTTCTCATTGCTTCCCTCCCAGCCCTGAGTCATGCTTCTCATTAGAGTTAAGACTACATCTTCCTTTGGGATTTCTCTGAATTTGGAAGCATCAAATTGTACTTTATAGATGTGCATGCACCATCCAATCTGGCATTCCAGTGCAGAGTAAAGAGTAATCCGCTCTCTTCTCTTTGAAATATTGTATCATTTACGGCTGTCAAAGATGTAGAGTTAGTTTAATTTCCAGGAACAGAAAGGCTTATGTTTGTTTAGTCTCTTTCATGACCATCAGACCCAAAGTGGTCTACAGCTAACAAAATACTTTTGAAGTAATAGCAAATCTGCATACAGCAAATTTCCACCAACAATAATATTATAGCGACCAGTTAATTTGTTTTGCTTTTGTCCTGTTAATTGAAGGATAAGCATCAGCCACAATACCAGAAAAATTTCCAAAGCAATTCTTTGGCTACTTTAACATGCATTCAAACTATCAAGATCTCAGTTTAACATTTCACTTGAAAGACAGCACCTTCAACAGTGCAGCACTTCTTCAGAGGCACTGGAACTTAATATGTAACCACCACATTTACATATTTCTAAACTAATTCATTAGCTGCAGAGAACTTTGTAGCTTCCTGAGTTTATGAAAAGTACTGTATAAATAAAAATCTGACTTTCTAAACCTCACTTTTTCTTCCCACCTTGAAAGCCTGAGTTTTTTTTTGGATCAGGATGAATTGCAAGGCACTACAGCAAGAAATATTAATCTTTGAAAACCGATGAAGTCTCTTCCCATTTTTGAAACTGGCAGGTTCTCTCGGCTGGACATAGACAAGAGAATAGAAGAAGACTGAAGCTGTGATAGAAAGTGATCTTTTATCTCATCAGCAATTATAATCAAGGTACAATTGTTCCATAATAGGGAAAATGAAAACAAGGCACATAGTCATTTCAGTGGAGCATCTGTCAGTCTCATCAAACTGATGTAGCTTTAATTGATTCTAGAAGGAGTTCTCTGTTCAGGCTTTCTTTGATTTGGAGAGTAAGATTATGCATTTAAATCAGTTTCATTTCGCCTGGATTTAATACAACATGTAGATTTTTTAACTTTGTGAGAAAGTGCTGTAAGCGAGCAATCAGGCCTACTCTCAAGGACATATGCAATTGCTTTGTGACAGTAATGTCCTGCTGTGCCTGGTAAGATATAGTATAATTTCTTTCAACCTGTCAAACTCAGAAGAGAAGGGAGTGCAGGCTTGAATTGCTCTGGAATAATGTAATTTAGCCAGGCTTGATTTTTAGCTGATTGTTCATGTTAACCAAATTTTTTTTGCTGTTAATAAATGACAAAATAGGTTCTTCAAATGCAGTTACATTCCCACTATATTAGGAAGAGGATTAAACCACAATCAAACATAATGATTTCAAAGGATCCACATTAAATTGAAAAAAAAAATGCAGGGTCAGGTGAGACTGAGAATACGTGGATGATATGTTAATGTTCTGACACAGCTATTAGATTGGAGTAATGGAATGATTTACCATCCTGCACCCAGGTCTGTATCAAGTGTGAAGGTAAAATGAAGAGCCTTACGTACAATACACCTAGGTTCTATACCAAAATGTTTCCCTTTTATTTAATGATTTTCTATTTTAAGTTTGCTGTTATTTCTCCCGATATGTTGCAAATAATCCCTTATCATTATTTTTCACAGCAGCTTATTCTTTAAGTTGAAAGTTCACCATCTTGTACAATATATTTATATGGAAAGTTAGGGCTTGGTTTAATCAAAACCCATCTCATTCACTCATGTTATTTAGGAAAGGAAATCTGCCATCCTTACCTGGTCTGGCCTACATTTGATTTCAGATCCACAACAATCTGGAAGACTTCTAACTATCCTCTGGCAAGTAGAAATGGGCAATAAATGCAGCCTACACACCATCAGTGAATAAAAATTAAATCTCATATCATTAAGGTTGTTACTTTTTACTTATAAATGACTTGTGGATTTGTACGACAGTTCAAAGTAATGAAATGGATCAAGTTGTTGATTTCAATTATGTCTGAAGCTTTAATGTGTCAGAGTATAATTTAGATAGCTGTGCTATTCAGCTCTGCTGTTAGGCAGGATGTGTGATTTGTGCTTGTGTTTAACTTTTGTGGCCACTTTGTGAAACACAACAGTCAAGGCAGTCTGAAGAAAAAAAGTAGGATAAACAGGATAGTAAATAGGTGGATGGTCTTCTGAGGAAACTTTGTCTTCTGGAGATCTTATTTGCAATAACACTTGTCATGCCATAATGAATCAGTCAGGAAGTGACTGGGTATCTATAAAGTGTTAAGAAAAGCTCAAAATATTTGGAGAGGTTGATTTGAAAGGGTGGGTGAAGGTTACCTGTACTCAGGGAAAAGCAGGGCCATTGTATTTGTTTCTCTGTAAGCCTACTGCCTAGAGACATTGCACTTTCTCAGATCCTGTTTCCTGCAGGAACTCCTTTCCATTCTCCCAGTTCCTCCATCTCTGTCCCACCTATCTGACTATAGCACCTTCCACAGGTTGCGTTCAACATATTTGATTTTTGTCCTCAACTTGGGACTCCCCCCAGGATCGACAGGGCCTTCAACCATATCTGACCCACTTCTTGGATTTCTGCCTTTATCTCTTTCCCACCCTCCCAGAACAATGATAGGGTTCACTTGTCCTTACTATACTATCACCAGTCTCTGAATTCAAAGAGTCATCTTCCACCATTTCTGCCATCTCCAGCAGGATACTACCATCAAACACATAGAACACAGACTGGTATAGCACAGAAACAAGCTGTTCAGCCCACCATGTCTGTACTGACCATGTTCCCATTCTAAACTAATCCCATGTGCCTGCACATAGTCCATATCCCTCTCTTCCCTGCCTGTTCATGTGTCTGTCTATATGCCTCTTAAATGTTGCTGTCATATCTGCTTCTACCACCTCCACAGCAGTGCATTCCAGACACCTACCACCATCTGTGTGAAAAAATCTGCCTTGCACATCACCCTCTCACCTTAAACCTATACCAGCCATGCATTAAATATTTCTACCCTGGGAAAAAAAGACTGACTATCCATCCTGCCCAAGCCTCCACATCCTTCCCGAAACGAGTACACAATATTCCAAATGAGGCCTAACTAAAATCTTGTACAGCTGCAACATGACTTGTCACTTTTATATTCTAAGCCTGACCAATGAAGGCATGCATACTGTTTGCTTCCTTTACCACTTAATCCACTTGTATTACCACTTTCAAGGACATATTGACTGGCACCCCAAGATCCCTCTGAATATTAATGCTTCTAAGGCTTCTGCCATTTATTGTGTACTTTCCTTTTGCATTTCACCTCCCAAAATGCATCACCTCACATTTGCCCAGATTGAACTCCAGCTATCATTTCTCCACTGAACTTTCCAACTGCTGTATATCCTATTGTATTCTTTGACAACCTTTCTCATTGTCCACCAATCCACCAATTTTCATGTCATTGACAAAGTTATGTATCAGATCGCCTACATTTTCATCCAAATCATTTACAGATATTACAAACAACAGAGGTCCCAGCACTGATCCTTGCAAAACACCACTGGTCACAGATCTCCATTCAGAAAAACACCCCACTGCAAATACCCTCTGTCTTCTATGACCAAGTCAATTTTGTACTCAACTTCCCATCTCACTGTGGATTCCATATGACTTAATCTTATGGATCAGCTAACCATGAGGAACCTTGTCAAATGCTTTAGTGAAGTCCATGCAGAGAACATCTACTACTCTACCTTCATCAATTATCTTTCTCACTTCTGAAACAACTCAAACAAATTTGTGAATCAAGACCTCCTGATGCAAAGCCATGCTGACTGTTCCTAACAAGTCCATTCTTTTCCAAACGCAAATAAATCCTGTCTCTAAGAATCTTCTCCAATAGTTTCCCTCTCACTGGTGAGAGGCTTACTGACCTATAATCTCCTGCGTTATCCTTGTTGCCTTTCTTAAACAAACAAACAACATTGGTTATTCTCCAGTCTTCTGGGACCTCATCTGTGGCTAAAGAAGATGTAAAGATTCCTAACAAGGCCCGAGCAACCTCCTCCCTTGCCTCCCTTAGTATCCTCAGGTAGATCCCATCAGGCTCTGGGGACTTATTTACATGAATATTTTTCAAGATACCAACATCTCCTCCTTCTTAATATTGACCATGCTGCAGAATATCAACTTACCACTCCATAACTTAGGATCATCCATTACCTTCTCTTTGGTGAATAATGATGCTAAGTACACACTCCCTTTCTCCTGCTTCATTCATAAGTTCCCTCCTTTGTCCTTGAAAGGGCCCACCATTTTTCTGAGCTTCCCTTTTCTGTTGCTCTCAATACACATTGAGATTCTCCTAATCCTATTTGGTAAGGGAACTTCATGCCCCCTTTTGCCATCCTAAATCCTTGTTTAAGTTCTTTCCAGCTTCCCTTTTCTTCCTCAAGTTCCTTGTTAGATTTCATATTCTTGAACCTTACACATGCTTCCTTTTCCTTTTTGATGAAACTTTCAATATAACTTGTCATCCTGGATTCCTGAATCTTGCCATCCCTATCTTTCATTGTCACAGGAACATGTTGGTCCTGAACTTTGATCAACTGATCTTAAAAAGACTCCGACACATCAGATGTGGATTGATCCTCACACAGCCACTTCCAATCTACTTTCTATGGTTTGTGCCTAATATTATTGTAATTAGCCTTCCCTCAGTTCTGACCAAGCTGGCCGGGTCCTAAAGGACATAGCTGACAGACTGAGTCTGCAGCAGGTGGTGAGGGAACCAACAAGAGGGAAAAGCATACTTCAACTCATTCTTACCAATCTGCTGGCTGCAAATGCATCTGACCATTACAGTATCATTAAGAATGACAACCGTACAGTCCTTGTGGAGACAAAGTCCCACTTTCACATTGAGAATAATCTGTGTGTGTGGCACTATCACTGTGGTAAACAGATTTCGAACAGATCTAGCAACTCAAGACTGACTATCTTAAGGCACTGTGGGCCTTCGACAGCAGCAGAATTGTACTCCAGCACAATCGTTAGAGGACACTAGGTTATCATCCAACAGGTTTAATTGAAATCACAAGCTTTTGGACCGTGCCCCTACGTCAGGTGTACACTGGGGTATGGGCTGATGTGTGTGTGTGTACACTGGGGTACAGGACAGTGTGTATGTACACTTGGGTACAGGGCAGTGTGTGTGTACACTGAGGTACAGCGCAGGGTGTGTGTTTGTATATATACACACTGGGGTATAGGGTGTATACTGGGGTACAGGGCGGTTATGTGCATACTAAATTTCACCTGACGAAAGAGCAATGCTCCAAAAGCTTGTGATTTCAAATAAACCTGTTGGACAATAACCTGGTGTTGGTTGACTTCTAAACTTGTCCACCCCAGTTCAACACCATAGAGGATCAATCCTGGTTTCATGGCGAACACAGGAGGGCATGCCAAGCATATTTAAAAATGAGTTATCAATCTGGTGAAGCTACAAAACAGAACTACTTGTGTGCCAAACAGCATAAACAACAAGCGATAGACAGAGCTTAGTGATCCCACAGCCAATGGATCAGATCTAAACTCTGCTGTCCTGCTATGGTGGTGGACAATTAAAAACAATGTTTGGAAAGGAAAAATATTTTATTGTTTAAGTGATGATTTTCAACTTTCTCACACCAGTGCCACATTTATCGGAAAGTATGACATTTTCCAATGTATAAGAGAAAAAGACAGCAGTTGATTTATAGAATTAATAGTGTTAATGTGCACAAAGAGGTTAATACCTTACTGTTAACTTCTTGGTTAGAAAACCAAGAATGCCAAGACTTAACTTATATAAAATATATGTCATAATATGATGATATGCCACTTATGGAAAATATAAATCAACATTTCTTGGGGGTAATAGATAATTCATTGGAACCACATGTGACAGAAATTGTGGAAATAAATGGTAATTTCACTTATCTTGAACTTGACACCAGGGTGAATGCTCCTGTATTAACTGACAAAAGGCACTTTATTGAAGAAAAGAAAGTGGCAACCCTGTGATTTAATACTTCACGAGGCAGCTGAAACAACTCCAAAATTAAAGGGATGTTAAGAGTACCTTTGGGGCAGAAAGAATATGGCTGAATGGGGAAGGCATACATCATCCATAATCAGCAGATCCAATTGTTGAGCAAGAAAACATGTTTCCTTCTGAATCTCTCCTGTTGAGTACTAAGCAGAGAGAAGATTGGTTTTGAGACTGAATATCCTAAAATATTCATTGAGTTAGGTCAGCTTAACATAGAATATAGCATCACAACAAGAAAAGATGCTAAGCCACTGTGCTAAATATACACTTTTGCTGAATTCTTACTCTTTAATGGAATGAGTAAAAAAAATAGATGACCAACATCTGTGAAGAGATTAATGTTTTGAGTTCAATGACTTGTCTTTGGAACTTTGATTCATTGTGCTGATAGCTTTAATTCTGTTTCTTTCTCCACAGATGTTGCCAGACCTGCTGAGCTTCTCTAGCACTTTCTGTTCTTTATTTCAGATTTCCAAGATGAATCCCAACATGGACATCAGGTCACAGTAACACATACCAAATCATCAATGTTTGTATGTTTTTTAAACATCAGAAGAAATGGTGTGCCAGAATTGCAGACACTTTGTCTCATTGAAGAACAATAACCCCTTACTCCAGCAATGGGATGGACCTGATGATCAATGCCCAGAGCCAGATCAACCACAATCAGCTCCAACGCAAAATCAATTGCTAAATTTTTCTGTGCAAATGACAGAAACATTGATTATCCCAGTCCAAAACATAGTTATTCAAAATGGTTTGTCAAGCTCACTGATTGACTGGATTGATAAGATCAGAGACTTGTGGGGAGATGGAATAGCAATAAATTTAATTTAGTTGTTTGAAACATTTGTATGAATAAATTAATAACATGGGAAGAGTTCTGTATTTGGTTTTATGTTTCCTATCACTGCCTTATTCTGATGGTGACAATATCCTTTTTCAAAATGCTCAGCAACTGTATGATGAGAGAATTTATAAATTGTAGAAGACCCCACATATGCAACTTTCATGTGCCTTATAACATTTAGAATTCCAAGTTAATTTTTTGGAAATAATATATTGTCCACAATAATCATTCATTGTACTTGCACTCAGCACTTTGTCGATGGCAAAAGTTGGAAGATCTGTGCTGAACTGAGCTATTTTTAGAATAAAAAACGTGTGTTGTACAGTATCATAATTATCATAATTGTAATCAGTTCAGCAAATCACTTCAGGCCACATCATTAACCTCTTTGCAACTACTTTCATTAAGTGTTCTTTGCTTTCCACATATTCCTTTCTGGGTTGCAGCCCCAGTCTAAAATTGGAATTTATATAATTTCAAAAAGGTCACTCTTCGGTATTGAACCGGGGCAACTAAGGAAATCATCTTATGCCAAAAGTATAGGTAGCTCCAAGACATTGTAAAGTGTAAGCTTATGATGGAAAGAATTCAGTGGCTTCGTTAAGTTCTATTTGGAGAATCAAAATGGCGCAAAAAGCAATCAAATCAAATGAGATTTAGTTTCACAGCTTGTTAAGAGCCTGTGATTGAAAATATGTACATTATTAACTGTATTTTTAAATTAAGAAGCTGCAATGAACCTTTGCAGCAAAGCTAATGTTGGAAATCCAATCTAATGAGACTTGTATTTCATATTCCAGCCTTATGTTTTCCTAATGGAGCAAGCGTTCGATCCTGATTCAGATCTATCTGGAAGTAGGTAAGACAACTGATCGGGGCAATGCACTTTTGGGGCATGCCAGCTGGTGTTAATGCAGAGATACAGTGATCTTGGCTTTGGAATCTCCAAACAATAAACCTTCTCTCTGCTTGGAATAAGTGGGATACATTGGTGCAGGAAAATGGAGTGTGTTTATCTGGTTGAGGTGATATTCAGGATTAAAATAGTATTTTTGAAGCAGCTGTATCATTTAACATGCTATCATTTTACAGCAATAACCAAAACTGTGTTTGAGAGCATAGAAATTAACTGATAGCTGGCCTACAAAGTCTGTGATTTCACTGAAGCATTTGAGCTCACTCAGCTCCAGAGTCTACAGTAAAATTCACTTATATTTTATCTTGTGCCAGATCCTTCATTTCCCAATTACATATTGTTAGAATATTATTACAACTCTCTAGCTCAGATGTGAGAGTAACATATTTAAGTCAAGTTGATATTGGTAACGTGCTGCACCGAAAGCAGCAGTAAGGACCTTTTAGTATTGAATTTTTATTTGCTCTGACTCCACTTACATCACTAGACATTCTTTGTACTCATGGTAGGGAGCCATATGCACCAGAAGTAATTTACCAATACAGTGCGTTCTGGTATAACGCATGTTTCATCAATGTGAATTGGCTATAACATGATTGATGGGTTGTGGACATTATTTGGGTAACGCGAAATATCTACTGAATGGGTATAGTGATTTTCTACAGAGATCTTCTCCAGCACCTTTTTCTATAGCACAAGGTTACAGATATATGAGAATGCATCATATGCAGCATTAAAGATACTTGAGAGCCATTACAATGAATATTTAGGTTTCTAAGACTATTTTCTACATATTTCCTTGGGAGTCCAAAATTATAGAATCACACTTCCTGTCCATGTGAATTTGATGGGCTGTTAAAGTACGTTATAATACAATCGTTTTGTTCCATTTTACATTTAAGGTGCTGAAAATTTTCATCTCAGTCATATCTTAAATTGAGACTTTAAAATCCCAAACTGCATCCTTGTTTGTAGTTGGAAGTGCAAGATTAGTTTGGTGTCCTCTTCACTATGTATTAAATTCACTCTAATGATCTTCCATTACCCCAAAATATAATTTGCATTCCAACATTGTAAGGCAGGAATTAACAAGTAAAACTGTTGGAGCCTTATATATCTCTGAGACAAATCATGATGTGTTTGAACGAGACATAATTTCAAAGTAAACTCTTTTAGGCGATCTCCTGGTATAGGGGCATTTCAGAAAAAACGATGAATAGTGAAATAATGAAAAACAGGGATTTGTTTCCCATAAGAATCAATGAATGAATTTTCAGCAAAACATTGAAATAACAGTGTAATTATGAAGCAACTGAACAAATATTGAAAATTCCATAATCAAATAGGACCTTGCAAAACAAAGAAATCAGGAGAATAGCTCTGCATCACCTGTGTCTTCCAATTGTCTTCAGTACAGTGAGTAGTTAGACATTGCTACCACGTAATAAATTACATCTTGTTGAGAACTTCTTCTTAAGATTCACTCGTGGCTATTCCTACACCATTGTAAACCAAGTCAGTTCTTAAAACCAGACATGAAAGAGGAGTGGTATCTGAATTCTTCTATCCACATATGACTGAGATTTTACCACTGCCTTATTCTGATGGAGACAATATCCTTTTCTAACTGCTGAGCACTCGAGGTGTTCAAGATGGCTGCAGAGTAGCAGGGCCGAGCCTAAGGCTCGTCCTCTGCTTTGTTAGATTAGATTAGATTCTCTACAGTGTGGAAACAGGCCCTTAGGCCCGACAAGTCCACATCAACCCTCTGAAAGGCAACCCACCCAGACTCATTCCCCTACATTTATCCTGATTAATGCACCTAACACTACGGGCAATTTAGCTTGGCCAATGCACCTAACCTGCACATCTTTGGACTGTGGGAGGAAACCGGAGTACCTGGAGGAAACCCACGCAGACACGGGGAGAATGTGCCAACTCCATGCAGACAGTTGCCTGAGGTGGGAATTGAACCCATCTCCCTGGCGCTGTGAGACAGCAGTGCTAGCCACTGAGCCATCGTGCCACCTCTATGTTTTCTTTCTCTTTTATTTTTCTGTTTTTTGCTCTTTTTCCTTTTTTAAAAATTTACTTTAAAACCTGGAGAGTGGAGGGTGAAGAGCAGGAGTTCTTAGGTGGCAGCAATGGCAGGATGACCCGGATACAACTCCACCCCAGTCCAGGATCTCCCGGCGAGCAGGAGCAGATCCTAGACTGACTCCCTCTGTCTGGACTCTCAGGCTAAGCCGAGGCTCCAGCTCTGCAGCTAGGCCCGGGCACCTGAAGGAACTGTAACGTTGGTGAAAGGAATGGCAGAGGGCCCCGATGGCGGATGACGCGAGGCAGTGTCTGGAGGAGTGTCAAGTGGGGAACAGGAGGTAGGGAACACAAGTATCCCAGGCCCACACGTCCAGCTTGTATCACAGGAGTGATAGTGGCACAGGCCCATAACTGAGAACCCAGAGCCCATTACAGAGACTCAGGAACCTGTTGCACAGACTCTGCCCTATGTCAAGCAGCATCTGGAGGAGCAGCGGAGGAATAAGGAGAAGATAACAAGATGAACTCTATTGAAGTAAAATCTTACATTCTATTCAGTGTTTCAAAATAGTCCCAAAGTGTTGTGATACTTTGCATATAACATGGGAAAAAGCTCTTTTCACTGTATTTTTTAAACACTTGTAACAATAAATCTAAATCCATATCTGATGAGAGGACTTATAAACTGCAGAAGGTCCTGCAAATACAACCTTCATATGTCTTGTAACATTCAGAATTTCAAACATTTTTGGAAACAATATGCATTATCCAAAAACATTTGAGAATGATGGTGAAGCTATCAGTATTCATTGATCTTATTGAAGAAATCTGACAATAAGTTTTGGAATGTAGGTAAACATGGAAATTCAGAGTTTGCTGTCAGAAGTGGTATGGTGGCTCAGTGGTTAGCATTGCTGCCTCACAGAACCAGGGATCCAGGTTTGATTCCAGCCTCACTCAATTGCCTGTGTGGAGTTTGCACATTCTCCCCGTGCCTGTGTGGGTTTCCTCCCACAGTCCAAAGATGTGCAGACTGGGTGGCTTGGCCATGCTAAATTGCACATAATGTCCAGGGATGTGCAGGCTAGATGGGTTAGCCATGGGAAGTGCAGGATTGCAGGTTTGGGTGGGATGTTCTTCAGAGGGTCAGTGTGAACTTGATGGGCTGAATTGCCTGCTTCCAGACTGCAGGGATTCTATGGTTCTATGAACCTACTGTGCTCACCCAATTAGACTATACCCAAATGGTTTAAATTTTATAGTTGTTGCATTTGGGAACACTCATGTGATAAATGATGATTACTAATGAAAAATCTCCATGAAACATTATATTTATAAATGTGCAGTTTGATTCTTTTGAAGAGATTTTGTCTTGGAGTTTTAAAAGAACATTTTGATCAGTGTCATTAACCATGAGGAAACATTGTGCCATAGTGGTAATGCCCCTGGACTACTAATCAAAACGAATGCTCTGCACCCATGTATTCAAATCCTGGTGGAATTTAAATTCAATTAGCATATCTGGAATTCTTCAGTGTCTGTTATAAAATTATCACTGAGACTCTGAATAAATGTCGACTGTTGTAAAAATCCATGTAGTTCACTAATGTCCTTTCGAGAAGGAAATCTGCTGAGTTTACATAAGAACATAAGAACTGGGAGTAGGAGTAGGCCATTCGCCCCTTCGAGCCTACTAGGCCATTCCGTAAGGTAAAAACAATGACTGCAGATGCTGGAAACCAGATTCTGGATTAGTGGTGCTGGAAGAGCACATCAGTTCAGGCAGCATCCAAGGAGCTTCAAAATCAACGTTTCGGGCAAAAGCCCTTCATCAGGAATAAAGGCAGTGAGCCTGGAGCGTGGAGAGATAAGCTGGAGGACGGAGCGTAGGTGGAGGTGGCCCAGCACCTCCATATCCTCGGCAGAGTGGGAGGGGGAGTTGAAATATTGGGCCACAGGGCAGTGTGGTTGATTGGTGGGGGTGTTCCAGAGATGTTCCCTAAAGTGGTCTGCTAGGAGGCGTCCAGTCTCCCCAATGTAGAGGAGGCCGCATCGGGAGCAACGGATACAATAGATGATATTAGTGGATGTGCAGGTAACACTTTGATGGATGTGGAAAGCTCCTTTGTGGCCTTGGATAGAGGTGAGGGAGGAGGTGTGGGCGCAGGTTTTACAGTTCCTGCGGTGGCAGGGGAAAGTGCCAGGATGGGAGGGTGGGTCGTGGGGGGGGCGTGGACCTGACCAGGTAGTCACGGAGGGAGCGGTCTTTGCGGAAGGCGGAGAGGGGTGGGGAGGGGAATATATCCCTGGTGGTGGGGTCTGTTTGGAGGTGGTGGAAATGTCGGCGGATGATTTGGTTTATGGGAAGGTTGGTAGGGTGGAAGGTGAGCACCAGGGGTGTTCTGTCCTTGTTGCGGTTGGAGGGGTTGGGTCTGGGGGCGGAGGTGCGGGATGTGGATGAGATGCGTTGGAGGGCATCTTTAACCACGTGGGAAGGGAAATTGCGGTCTCTAAAGAAGGAGGCCATCTGGTGTGTTCTGTGGTGGAACTGGAATTGGGAATACGGGATGGTATATTTGCAGGAGGTAGGTGGGAAGAGGTTTAATCCAGGTAGCTGTGGGAGTCGGTGGGTTTGTAAAAAATATCAGTGTCAAATCGGTCGTCATTAATGGAGATGGAGAGGTCCAGGAATGGGAGGGAGGTGTCAGAGATGGTCCAGGTAAATTTAAGGTCAGGGTGGAATGTGTTGGTGAAGTTGATGAATTGCTCAACCTCCTCATGGGACCACGAGATGGCGCCAATGCAGTCATCAATGTAGCGGAGGAAGAGGTGGGGAGTGGTGCCGGTGTAATTACGGAAGATCAACTGCTCTACGTAGCCAACAAAGAGACAGACGTAGCTGGGGCCCATACGTGTGCCATGGCTACCCCTTTGGTCTGGAGGAAATGGGAGGATTCAAAGGAGAAATTGTTAAGGGTGAGGACCAGTTCGGCCAAACGAATGAGAGTGTCGGTGGAAGGGCACTGTTGGGGACGTCTGGAGAGGAAAGAACGGAGGGCTTGGAGGCCCTGGTCATGGCGGATGGAGGTTTAGAGGGATTGAATATCCATGGTGAAGATGAGGCATTGGGGGCTGGGGAAATGGAAGTCTTGGAGGAGGTGGAGGGCGTGGGTGGTGTCTCGAACGTATGTGGGGAGTTCCTGGACTAGGGGGGATAGGACAGTGTCGAGGTAGGTAGAGATGAGTTCAGTGGGGCAGGAGCATGCTGAGACAATGGGTCGGCCAGGGTGGTCAGGCTTGTGGATCTTGGGAAGGAGATAGAACCGGGCAGTAAGATTAGATTCCCTACATGTGGAAACAGGGCCAAACAAGTCCACACCGATCCTCTGAAGAGTAACCCACCCAGACCCATTTCCCTCTGACTAATGCACCTAACACTATGGGCAACTTAAAATGGCCAATTCACCTGAACTGCACATCTTTGGACAGTGGGAGGAAATCAGAGCACCCAGAGGAAACCCACACAGACACTTGCTCAAGGCTGGAATTGAACCTGGGTCCCTGGTGCTGTGAGGCAGCAGTGCTAACCACTGAGCCACCATTTTTTCGTGGACTCAGCTCCACTTACCCATGTTTTCACCATATCTCGTAATTCCTTTATTTTTCAAAAAATGTATCTGCCTTAGCTTTAAAAGCGATTACTGCAATAGCGTCAACTACTTCCCTGGGCAAGGAATTCCATAGATTAACAACTCTCTGGGTGAAGAAGTTTCTTCTCAGTTCAGTGGTAAACCTGCTTCCTCCAATCTTGAGGCCATGCCCTCTTGTCCGAGTTTACCTGATGTTGTTTACATGTGACTCCACACCCACAGCAATGTGGTTGACTCTTAGAAAGATCTCATAATCCGCTAAATTCGATGCAGTTAAGGATGGAAAACAAATGTTGGCTTTGTCAATGATGTTCTTGTCCCATAAAAGTGAATTTTTAAAAAATCCTTTTCTAATCCCATCACTGTTTCCCAATATTTATTTCACTTTCTGGACAACATTTAATTCAATTTAAATTCATTGCTTTGCGCTTCTTGGTTTTAAACTTTGTATAACTCAGTGAGGGTTCTATGCAAACATGATTTTGAAATTGAGGGAACCTCTATTATCAAACCCAGAAAAGAAATGACAGCTATCAGTCGGGTGGACAGTCAGCATCAGTTCTTTGACGAAAGAGTAAAATCTAGGCCGTAAACTAAGCAACACAAAATATATTTTGCACTTAATTGATTTAATTTCATTTAAATTCAGTTAACTGAGCCTGAAAATAAAGTCAGTATCATTATTGATGGCTGTGAAACTATGGGATTGTTGTAAAAATCCATTAGGTTCATTCCTTAAGGAAAAATAAATTGCTGCTCTGCTGATGAACAGACATACCAGTCTCAAAATATGAACTCTATTTCTCTCTACAGATGCCATTACATCTTCTGAGTTTCTCCAGCATTCTCTTTGTTTCTTTGTTGCTCTTATGTGGTCCGGCTACACGTTACTCCAGACTCTGAGCAAATGTTTGTCTCTTACTTGCCTTCTGAAATGGTCTAGCAAGCCACTCAGCTGAATCAAATTAAGCCAGTAAAACTGTATTCCACACAAACTATGAAAGTTCTGGAAGGTGGTCTTTGTCAGAGATATCAAATCCTGTGAAGGAATAAATTTAAAAAAAATACCCTTACTATGACATTAAAACATCCCTGTCTGATGGGAAGAATGGCCCAAACTATCAGGATGAACTTTCTGAGTCCTGCAGGGGTGGCTTGGGAGGTAATGCTTGGGGGCGAGAAGCCTCACACAACACGATTCTCTGCAACGTCTTCTCACCCTGAAACACTTCTTGCACCCAACTCCATCACCGACAATGAAGAAAGGGGAAGCAAGAAATGAAGGTTTGCTGGAGGAAACCTGTGGGTTGCTAGTTGGTTCAATTCATTGTTTGTTAGGGTTCCAATGTTGCCTCTTTTATTCTTTTTAAATGAGCAATATTGCAGGTCCACGCTTTAAAAAACACACGCACATACTGTTGGATTTATCTTGGATGGCAACTTGCTTATCTTTTACAGCTTACACATCTGATGTTGTGTGAAAATTGCATGAAACAAGTAATTTGTTTTCTGCTGCTTGACTGCAAGGGTGCTTTGAATGTCTTTGACTGCTGCTGAGTTCTTGCTGTGTATGTGAATATATAAAACAGGAGTTCCCTGGGAGGATATCTCTCAGCATCTTAAAAAAATATTGTATTAATAATGCTTTAGAAGCGATAAAAGAGAAAGATGATTTCTGTCAATAATGTGTCTGTATTTTTCCAGAATGAATTGCTGAAAATTGACTGAATTACTGCCCAATAAAATGAACTTGAAATGCTGCTTATATCATTTCTATAATCAGAACACTGCCATTGGAATCACTTAAAGTATTATAAATTCTTTTCCCTTTAATGCATGGTGAAATGTCATTGGAGTACATTGATTTGAGCAAGTAATGAAAAACTAACAAAGGATAGCTGATCATTGTCTAACTAAATTGCAATATTCCTCAAGTTTATTTTGCAATTCAAACGTGGCAAGTCGAAACAAGTTTTTATGTTGGTATGCAGGAAGATCAATTTGCAAAATTACAGTCAAAAATATTCAAACTACCAATATATTGTTACACCAATGCTTTTATGAAAATTTTGTCATGAATTCAAATTGTCCTCTCTTTTCTTTGTGTACTTGAGAATTATTGTCTATGTAATAGGCTGATGAAAGATGGTACAGCAACGTTGAACATCTAATGTATAGAAGTTTCATTTGTTAAAAATTATTCAAAATATTGAGAAATTCTCAATTTTTAAACATGTTTAGAATTGGAAAAATAAAAGAACTGTTGTGCAGAGAGGGACAAGTGCTTTCAATGAAAATGCGTAGTAAGTTTATGTGGGGATGGTGACACTGAGAGAATGAGTTTGGAAATCTACTATGATGACAGCTTCATCAATCATGTGGCTTGTCTTGTCTAAGAGGCTGTAGCTTTGAGTACAATTGGAAGAGTTGTGAGCATGGGTAGTACAGATTAGTACAAGTTCATTGGGCTTTGGTGAGACCATTCCTGGAAAATTGTGTGTGGTATATATCGGCCTGAAGGTTTAATACTAAGGACTGCCATAAGCACCATCTACTTTGATGCCATATGCATGTGATTTGAACAGCTTTGGATCTTGGAGGAATAAGACCTAATGCCCAGGTCCTCCTCAGTTTCAATGTAGCAATATCTATCACATCAATGTAACCTGTAACCAGTTGCTACCTTGTATTAAATGACTTGTTGCTCGAAACAGAGCCTCATCTATATTTAAAGTGGATCGGTAGCAAACCTATCACAAGATGAGCTGTACATTGTCTACCTCCATGTACAACCCTGTGATCAGTTTTGGTTTTTGATCCTAAGTAGGAATATAATTATCTTAGAGTGGGTGCAACAAAGAGGACTGCTTTATTGGGCAAAACTTAGGAAAATTGTCCCATATTTTTGCAGGTCTGAAGAATGACAGGTGGTCATTGAAACATGTGAAATTGTAACATGGATCAATCTTGAAAGGTTACTTCCACTAACAGGAAAGTCTAGAATCAGAGTCATTGCCTTAGGACAGTTAGGAGTTTGACAGGAGTAATTTCATCACACAGCATATTGGGAATCTTAAAAATAGTGCATGAATATTTTAAAACAAAGAAGGGCCTGGTCATATTGTCAACACAATTTGATTTCTCTGTGATGGTTTTGGTTCTGGGAATGAGAAAACCCTGCTTTAAGGCTTGTATTATCTGTTGCTTGTGTGCTTGTATCCTCCAAGCAATGTTGTTCATAACTAGAAGCTTGTTTGCATTCAGGTGCTCAGGATAAGGTTGCCACTGATTGCAGCACAGCAGCTCGATCTGATATTCTCAAAACCCAATATTCAGCTTGATGACTCTTAGAATTCATGCCATCCGCGACTGCTACTATTCTGATTAGCACAAGATTCTGAAAATGATGCAGCCTTTCAGTCATGACGTTGGGTACACTTTTTTATATCTTGGGGGATAGGAAAAGTGGGAGAAACGTAATGTTGACCCACCCAAAAAATGTGAGTGGTCACATTTACCTAATTATGCCACATTTGAAAATAACAAGGACAATCTTGCCAACAATATGATCAAGTTGTTGTCATTTCAAAAATCCTACCCAGTAGTGTTGTCAGTCAGCTCCGCAGACGGATTCTGTTAATTTCCCTTTGCCTGGGACCTGGGTTCGATTCTAGCCTCAGGCGACTGTCTGTGTGGAGTTTGCACATTCTCCCCATGTCTGCGTGGGTTTCCTCCAGGTCCTCCAGTTTCCTTCCACAGTCCAAAGATGTGCAGGTTAGGTGAATAAGCCATGCTAAATTGCCCATCGTGCTCATGGATGATAGGTCAGGTGCATTAGTTGAGGGAAATGTAGAGTAGCAGAGTAGGGGAATGGGTCTGGGTGTGATACCTTTGGAAGTTCGGTGTGGACTTGCTGGACCAAATGGCCTGATTCCACACTGTAGGGATTCTATGAAAATAAAAGTCATAGAGTCATACAGCATGAAAACAGATGTGTTCAGTCCAACCAGTCCATGCCAAACATAATCCCAAACTAAACTAGTTCCATTTGTCTGCTGCTGGCCCATATCTCTCCAAACCTTTCCTATTCATGTACCTATCCAAATGTCTTTTAAATGTTGTAATTGTACCCACATCCACCACTTCCTCAGGAAGTTCATTCCACACGTGAACCACCCTCTGCGTAAGAGATTTGCCCCCATGTCTTTTTTTAAATCTCTCTCCTCTCACCTTAAAAAATCTGATCTCAATTGTTAACTATGAGTGGAAAAGGGAAATAAGTACAATGTAAAGCCTCAAAATTTAAATGATACGTGACTTGCCAGAATGTGATGGCCTAAAGATTGGTTAAGGTGAATGTTTTATTGTTGTAAATTGGGCAAGAAAACGCTTTCCATGTTGGTGAAAGCAAAAAAAGTGAAGATCGGGCCTAGGCTTGAAACAGGTCATTTCATGTGCAACTTGGAGTCCATAAAGTTATTGCATCCTGACACTGAGCAGGCTGTGTTCAGGTAAACATGATATTCAGCAGTCAAAATCTGGAAAGTAAACCTAGTCTCAGTTATGGTGACCGTGAGAGTATTACCAATTGCTGTGAAAACCCATCTGGATTCTTTAGGGAAGGAAACCTGCTTCCTTAACCCTGTTCCGGCCTACATGTGACTCCAAACTCACAGCAATGTGTATGACTTCTGACTGCCTTAGGATAAATCTAGTTAATTAGCTATGAATAACAAAGACTAGAGCAATACCTTCATCCATGGAAGTATTTAGAAGAGTCCAAACCACTTAACTGCTGCAGGGGCTTGAAGGTAGTGACAGTTGAGCTAATGTTTGTTGCTTAAATTTGAGTGAGCTTTGGCTGTTGATGTTTGTTGACAGTGTGTGGGACACACTGCATCTAAACTAAAGAGTCACAACAATGTTATAGATGTTTTAGCTATTGTTTTAGTTGACCTTTGTTGATGTTGTTTTATTTTTGTGTCACTGAATTAGATTTAGGCGAACAATAGCCAGACTCAAACTAAGACCTGAAATTTCCCTCCAAGGTTTGAGCAAAACCTGATGTTTTTAAGATTTTACAAGGTAAATGTTTTACATTTACTTGGACATGAAACTTTTATTTCAAACCACCAGGTACATTCCAGATCAATTGTGAATAAATGAAACAAATGTGTTTGTGAGGTTGAAGGTGGAGGTGTTTCTAAAGAGCATTCCCACAGAAGCAGAGTGATGTTGTGGATTTCTGGCGAACTCTTCCTTCCATGATCTGCTGCTCAGACTCAAAAGCCTATCAAAATGTTGAAGAGCACATACAGCGCTGCTTTAAAAGCATTTAGAGAAGGTCATGCTTATATATATTCTCCCCACTCCTGTTCTTTGCTTCTTCTTACTCTGTTGCTAACGTCATTTCTTTGATGCTGTTTAGTGTTGATTAATAGGAGACAAACTATGTCTGCTATGACATTGGGCCAGATATTGCTGCTGTCTGCTGACCCCTGCAATCAGGCTCAATCATGTTTTAGAGGATGTCACTGAGTGGGAAACAGCTGATTAATGAACGATCATCACATTATGATGGCAGCCAAACTCTCAAATCTGGAGGGCCAATCCAGCTTGAAAGAAACAGGGGCCTGAAATATAATGGATAGCGAAGATTCTTCAAAAGGGAGACACCCTCTCTCTAATTTTTAAATGTGTAAAATATAATACAGAATCCTTAAGGTGTGGAAGCACATCGGTTTTGCACCAACCCTCTGAACAGAATCCCACCCAGACCCATTCTCCTACCCTCACCCTGTATCCCTACATTTTCCATGGCCAATCATCCTAGCCTGCACATCTTTGGACTGGGGGAGGAAAGCAAAACCCACGCAGATACAGGGAGAAGGTATCACCCAAGGGAGGAGTCAAACCCAGTTCGCTGGTGCTGTGAGGCAGCAGCGCTAACCACTGAGCCACCATGATATTTCTGCTCGCACTGTTGTTAGTTAGGATGTTCCAAGATTTTGAGCAAGTGACATTGAAGGCTCAGGGAATTAGCAACAACAGGATCTTACGTGACTTAGAATTAGAAAACTTGGAAGCGATATTATTCGTGTGCATTTTAGTACCCGTGTCAATTTTAGGAAAATGGAAGTTGCAGGATTGAGCTGTACTGCTAAAGAAACCTTGATGTCCTGTGGATAATACATTCCCAGCCACTGAAGAGAAAGGAGAAGGTGTGAATGCTCTGTTTAGGATAATGGATGGAGTGCTGATCAATTAGGCTGCTTTTGTTGGACTACAGTTAAGCTTTTTGGAATATTGTTGAGTTGTACTTATGCAGCCAAGTGGAGATCATTTCATTACACTTCTGAAGTATGTTTTGTAGAGGACTAATGGGTAGTCAGAAAATGAGCCATTCACCAGAGAATTTTCTGAACTGAGCTAGTTATTTGGCTAATACAGTTCAGTTTCTTGCCAGTGATGACCATCAGGATGCTGATTATGTGAAACTAATTACATTTACTGTCACAGCTCATTCCTGTTAGAGATAGTCATTAATGTATGTGTACCTTGCCTTTAAGAAAATTTGTGCCACCATGTACTGGATGCATACAATATCATAACTTTGCCATACTATTAGTCTGCTGTTGGTCTTCAAGCCACACATACACAGAAATCAATTGGTTTACTATAATGGCTGGTTCATAACTTATAATATTTTGACTGGTTTAAATAAACTGATCTGGAAGCTGGGAACTGGTCTGGACTGGGTTGGAAGGACTGTTATTCTGAACTTTTATTTCTTTATTTTTCTCAGTTTTCCCCCTAAGAATTATAATTAAGGATCTGTATCTCGGTGTCTTTGTATCAAGTTGGTGCTGTTAAGTGGCAACTTGTAAACTTTTGAGTACATGACAATAAAGTTAATTATTAAATTCTAAAAATTCTAAATTCTAAGCTAACTCATGAACGTTAACAAGCTTGAGGAGGAATTGATTGTAGGGCATTAGGCTCAGGGGTGATCTTATAGAGGTCTATAAGATCATGAGGGGCATGGATATGATAAATAGACAAAGCCTTTTCTCTGGGGTGGGGGAGTCTAAAACGAGAGGGCATAGTTTTAGGGTGAGAGGGGAAAGATTTAAAAGGGATCTTAAGGGTAACCTTTTCACGCAGAGGGTGTTGCATGATAGGAATGAGCTGCCAGGAGAATTGGTGGAGGCTGGTACAATTACAATATTCAAGAGACACCTGGATAGATATATGAGTAAGAAAGGTTTAGAGGGATATGGGCCAAGTGCTGGCAAATGAGACTAGATTAGTTTAGTATATCTAGTCAGCATGGACGAGTTAGACTGAAGGATCTGTTTCCGTGCTGTATGTCTCTATGACTCGATGACTCTGTTAACATGACGGAAATGATTTGAGGAATTTTGAATGGAGCAATCATCAGCAAAAATCCCACAATTGACCTTAGGTTTTGTATATTTGGGTACAAGAACATGTCTTGAGGAGTTCATGCAAATCAGAGGATTTACTTCCAATAGCCACAAACATGTCTTTTTATGTTGTTTGTAGGTAATGTTCCTGAAGGAGTTACAATGTTTAAATTGTGCTTCATCCAATCTGATGATGCTAATAATCTTTGGGTGGAGATCATTGAAGTTTGCACAAGTATCTGAAGGGAGCAAACATATTCTGCACACCTGATGAGAATCTTTAATACATTTCCAAACAAGCTCTTGAAAATTATACCTGCTTCTGCATTGCAGTATACTACCTTGTTTTGTAAAAGACGAGTGTCTCATCTGTTCAGACTCATCTGTGGTATTATGAGTTGGACAGGGAAGAGATGAAGTTTACAGAAAGGAGGATTTGTGGCAGTCACCACTCAAAATAAAATGTCACAAGCTAGCATCATGATATCTAAAAATATCACACATTATAGCAGTTATGAGTATAATTACAGGAGAGCACCTAATCCTTCTCCAACCCCAACTCCCATCACACAATTACAATTTGATTTCTCTAGGGCTCTTCAGTGTTCCATCCAATAAAATGTTGCCTCGATATCAAAGGCACTCATTTTCACCCTACTTCTGGAAGTCAGGTCCTCTACAATGTTTTAATGTTGCCTGGAGCTGAATAGTTTTGGTGGAACTCAAACTTAGTATCAATAAGCAGGTTATTTGTGACTGAGAGCTACTTGACATCTCTGTGGAAAACTTCTTTCATCATTTTGTTGATGGTTGATGTCTTGACAATGGATCAGAGCCTCAAATTATTTATGGGCATATCGAACTTTGGAAAATATGTATTTTTATTTTTTAGATAAAGTGTGCAAGCCAAGCCTGGCTGAATACACACTTATAAGAATTCAATTCACTAACTGCTGAAAGATTCCTCATGTGAACATTTGGAATATTGCATTTATAGGATGCCAAGGAAACTTCAAAGAGAGAAACTTCAAAAGGCAGAGGTGCAAAGTAATCTAATTAGATCCTATTGGGAGGAAAACATCTCCTGTTGATTATGTTCCAGAATGTGGATATATATTAATAGACATGTTTATGCTTTCTGTTCCAGGAATATGCAGAAAATTGGTTAAAAAAAACTATAACCCATAATCTACATGTGTCATGGCCTGATGTGTGAGTGTAGACTAGTGTGCTGTGAAAGTTGCAGCTTCAGGTCAGCCATTAGGCATCGCTGTGCTACAGCTGATAAAAATACCTTTTGCACTGGGTACTGTAAGCCAGTGAGCAAACCTGTCATCATGGATAAGGAAAGAGGACAAAAGAATTGCAGCTAATCTGCAAAGCCAACAAGCTCAAAATAGACTGCTTAACTACCAATGTCATTGCTATTAGCTTCACCTCTCCATGAAGAACCCAAAGGATGATCTGTATACCCATTAGCATTCACTTTTTTAAAACTCCTCTCTCAGTTATAAGCTGTGTGTGTGTGCATTGCACTGTCACTTCTCCTTACATGTAATAACAAAGAATCCCTGTTTTTAATTCCACACAACCTGGTTAAATTGGCTCCTTTTTGTCTGTGAGCAAGGTATCTACAATGGAAGGAATCTTTTTCTTAAATTCATCTTGTGGGTGAATAAAGAAGGAGACCCAGTTCATCTCTCATCCAGGAGCATACCAATTTTGGGTATCATGTCTGGAACGATAGTAAATTGGAGAACCATACTGGGGACCGATCACAACATTTGGCTGAAGTTATAATTTTGTCTGCTTGCCTTCAAGAGAGTTCAATGTCAGAGACTCCATGTGTTGTGTGTGTACAATGCTGCAACTCTTCTGAGTAGTTAGTCTGCTGTGGGTCCGAAAATTGCACACCAGTTTGGCTCAAAATCTGTTATGTTCTACTGTTTTTCTAAAAAAAACCAACCCACAGAGTTAATCAATCCTTGCTGAGCAGTTGATTATTAACCAATTATCATTAACATGACTGCAGTTTTACTGGAACAGTTATTGAGCACAGGTCTTTAGCACAATAGCTGGGATGTTGCGGAGTCCATTGCACTCAGATGTTTGGTGATGTGATGTGAATTGCATTGAGACAAACTGACTATAGACGAGCATCTGTGATAGTGATAGCTCAATAAGAGTTCAGGTTGGATCATTCATTTCAGGTGGGTGACTGTTGCAAGAACTTTAGCCCTGTCCTTTGGAGACATGCTGGGTTTGAGCTTGTTGAGAATGGGAATGTTCATGAAACCTCCTCAACATGTCAATTGCTTAACTATCCACTACCGTTCCCAACAAATGTGACAGGACTGCAGAGCTTTGACCTTAATGATTGGCTACGTGTTCACTTGCTGTATTCCCTGTCTTGAAGAAATATAATCCTTTGTTGTAGTTTCTATAGGCTGACTCCTTATTTTCAGGCACACATTTATATATCAAGTGCAATTCCCTTACTTGAATTGCAACAAATTTTATAAGTACTATTTTTCATATGTCTGAAAGTAGAATTTCAGAGTATTTGCTTCCTTCATATATCTGCAGTTTTAAATCCTGGTGTTCTTCCATCTACACATGCATTCACAAAGTTTCAAGCATCAAGGGTTATTTAATATTTTTATTAATGTGATTAAGAAGAGGTTTCTTTCCCCCTCATTTAGATTCCATATGCGTATTTATAAATGTGCTAGAAAGTTATTCGTCAAACACGGAACACATTTTTGAACATTTTATGATTATTAATACTTTATTGGTATCAAGCAATAAAAAGTTTCAACCTGTCAGTATGATGTCATTAATCTATGAAAGATGTTGCTCTTTCAAATAGATAAAGGAGTAAATCATTCATTCCCTTGAACTAGCTTCAGTATTCACTTGGAACATGGCTGGCCTGTATCTTTATTCTTTTTTACTGTCTTGGTTCTATGATCTTGCTGACCTAAAATCTAAGACTCTCAGTTTTGAAATTTTCCATTGACCTAAATTTAACAGTCTTTTTGGGGAAAAAGTTCCAGATTTTCCTTACCATTCATGTGAAGAAATGTTTTCTGATATCAATGTTTGACAGTTTAGCTCTAATTTTAAGGTCCCCTTAACACCTTCCTCATTCCGCTATTCTAGATTATCCCCATCCTAGAGGAAATGTGTCACAAAGCTGGTCCTTTTTCTCAAAGTTACTGTATCCTTGATGTTTTCAGAGGGATCATGAAACAGCCCAGTCTCCAAAATGACTGAGTTGGTTCAGAGATGAATGGTTTACTAGGGCTCTTTTTGCTTACCCCTAAACAGATTATACCTCAGGCCAAAGGCTTTCATGTTTTAGAAATAACTTATATTTTGAAAGGGGAATGGCCAGTCCTGGCAGCTGAGTTTTTTTAGTTCAGTTGCAACAGGGAATGTGTGAAACAGGCTGCTGACTTGTCTCTCTCTTTGCCAACTGTCAGCCTTTGTTTGATTTTACCTTTTGTGCTAAGGGATTCATGTATTGGGACTGTTGCACATATTTTCGGAACAGAATTATTAAGTTGCTTTTGGATAGGGTAAATCATACGGTATTCTGCATTTTGTTCTTTGTGTTTCATTCCATAATTTTGTAAATAAATTTTGTTTGTTTACAATGTGGCAGTCAAACCAGCTAATTTACTCCAGGAATATCCACTTTATACATAGCTAAACAAATAGCAAAGTTACAGTTTGGGCTACCTTCTTAAAAATGTTTTGAGAGGTGTGGCCTAGTCAACAACAGACTGGGGCTCGTCCGGGATTTAAAGCCCAAGTGGTAGGTGTTCATGTTGTTTATTTCGGATGTTGATTTGGTTGGGATAGCAATGACTCTTTCAGTCACCAAGGAGTTTCTAGAGTTGGAAGAAGTAATTTTGGGGGTTTTACAAAAGACAAATAAGACCAAGCTGTGGGAATTAATAGACAAGCTGGAGTTGAATTTATCTCCTAATGTGAGGAAGGATGCGATGATTTCAGCAGTAGCTCAGTATTTAAATTTGCTGGAAACACCATCAGGATCTGTAGAGACAGCAAGACTTCAATTGCAAATGAAACAGCTTGAGTCAGAAGCGAGAGAAAAGAAAAGGCCAGCAGAAATGAAACAGTTTGAGTTATGATTAAAATTAGAAGAAAACGAACAAAGTGCTTTAGCAGAAGAAAAGAGAAAAAGAGAGAGTTTGAACTTCAGAAAGTTAGTCAGCATAAAAGGCTGAAGATAAAGGCTGAGGCTTAGAGAGGA